>NW_020954559.1:41126444-41200739 GCF_900497805.2 Vombatus ursinus
AAAAAAAAAAAGGGGAGGGGGGAAGAATAGATCTTAAAAAAATAGATCTGAGAGGGGAAGACCCTTAGGGTTTCTGACCAAAATAGAAACAACAGTTATTTACATTCATTCTGAGCCGATCAGGTCCCAAACAGTGACCAAGTAGAGCTTGGTCTAGGACCAAAGTGATTTGGAGATAAGGCTGGTCTTTAAGAGAAAAAAAAAACAGAACAAAAAATGTAAATTTTAATATGAGTAACAGCCTAGGAAAGAACTGTGGGGTGGAAAGAGCAGAAGTCAGAATGAGGATGAAAGATAAGGCTAGTGGCAGTAAGGCACTGGTAAAGAAAGAATGATAAAAGATTATGATCAGTAAAGGAATTTGGAGATAATAAACATGGAAGTAGAACCCTTGTGGGTAATGGCAAAATCAAGAGTATAAGCATCTCTGTATGTAACTGAGGTAGACTGGAGAAATAAATGATGGCAGCTGGTAGATGGAAGAACTGAGAATTTAGGGTACTTTAGTGAGCATCAACATGTAGGCTGAAGTTTCCCCCCCAACCCCCACTCATTATGTAACCATAGGTGATTCACCTGACCTGAATCTCAGTTTCCCATCTGTAAAATGAACATAATACTTGCACCCATGTATTTCATGGGGCCAGAGCAGAGGTATAGCTCACTCAATGGAACTCAATTCTGCTGACTCAAAGTCTAGTTCCCCATCCACTACAAAGTGCCCCTCAGAAGAGAGTAAGAATCTACTATCCCAGAGTAATTATAAAATTCATTTTTCTTCTCTTGGCCCTAAATCTGGGATAGTCATTTGATGGCTCAGGAACCAATTCTGTACAAGCACCAAACAATATGTCCCTAACTCATCTGTGTCTCTTTAAATGGCCTCTTACTTTCCCAGCCCCCAGGAAGCTTCTATTCCTGATTGCCTGAAACCATGAGCCAGTACCACCAAGGACCTAGTCAGGATTCCCATGTCACTAGTCTTAAATACCTGAAACATATGGTCCTCTAATTTATACAAGTTGCTGCTCAATCTTGGATCAGAGTATCAGATAGAACCTCTGAGAGAAGGAAAACATGTCAGCTAGATTAGGGCATTTTTTTTTGTTGTTGTTGAGGCAATCAAGGTTAAATGACTTGCCCAGGGTCACACAGCTAGTAAGTGTCTGAGGCTGGATTTGAATTCAGGTCCTCTGACTCCAGGACTGGTACTCTATCTACTGTGCCACCTAGCTGCTCCCAGAATTAGCAATTCTAATAATCTCTAATTCTCATAGATGGCTTAGAACGAGCATTCCTGTTATGGCCACCTATTCTGACCTGACCTTTTCCACTGTGTAAGCAATGCTTTTTAGGTTACTAGGTTTATTGCAATATTAGAATTTGAGACTCTTTTAACATTCTGTCTGGTGTATTTATTTATTTTTCAGTAAGATGGGCTTTCCCCTGAAAAGCCTTTGAGGACAAAAACCTCCCCAGAGGAGCTATGCTATGAAAAGAAAACTTAGTAAACTTGGAAGTACTGTAGAAATAGTAGTTATTACCTAGTGTGGCACAGTGGACAGAGTGTTGGACTTGGACTCTGGGTTCAAATCCTACTTCTGACACTTTCTAGGGAGATAATCTTAGGCTAATTACTTATATCCTGTGTGCCTTAGTCAACTTCCTAGGACTTGCCTAATAAATTAGATTGGTTTGATCTGTGTTATTAGGAGTAGTCCCCACACTGGGAGTTCCTACAGTGAGTCCAAATCATAGACTTCTCATGTGTTCATCACTGATAACGCTAGAGCTAGCAGTGAAATCAAGTCAACAAGCATTTATTAGACACTTACTATGTGCCAGGCACAGGATTTGAATGCACATCTTTCTGACTCTAAGCCCAGTGCTTGTTGTTACTGTTAGGAGTGGTATTACTACCTACCTCTCTCCACTACCCCACAAACCTGTCTCACATCAGCCAGTTAGCCCCTGAAAGTGATGTCTTGACAAACAAGCAAAGATGAATATCAGAACTGTACTATTGAATAAGCCTGCTTTTGCTGTTCAGCACGTACAGTCCCCAAGGTCCCTGTGTTATTGTTTCTTTTTTTTTTTTTTTTTTTACTTTGGTGTCCACTGTTTATCCAGGTTTCTGTCTTTCATTTCTACCAGGGACATTCCAGGCAGCCAGCTTTGGTGCTGTTGGGCCAGGGACAGATCCCATGCCCTCAAGAGCCAGGATTCCAGAGCCACTGCTGTGGAATGGTGCTTGCCACTCTCTCTCCAAGCCCCGTTTGCCAGCTGGCAACCTGCAGCGTCCAGATGGGGAGGGTGAAACCAAACATAGACGAGCACCCTCTGGGCTTCCTCAACCATCACTCTCTTCTTCGAAGTCTCCAGCACAGGATGCTGTGACTACTGAGCTAAGCCTGCTTTGTACTGGTGGATTAATAGCAGTTAATGACTCCATTAAATACTTTGCCATGAATGGTAAGGGGTGATCAGAGGAACAATTTTATGTTATTTTCTTAACAAAAGGCAGGCGTGGGATTTTGGAGGGAGAATTTTCTTTTTTTTTTCCCCTCTTTAGAGGCAAAGTGCTTTTGAACGACCTGCCTTTGACTTGCATTCTGACAGTGAGGCATCTATAATGGGAGTGCAAGTCCTGTAGCAATATGGGAGTGTAGAGGAGGCAGTAACTAACCAAGACATTCAGCTGACTTTAAACAAGAGAGGGCATGAGTTGGGAGGGGTGGGTGTGAAACTCCCATGTGTGCAGATGGCTTTCTGAAGTCATCATTTTTGGTATTTGATTCCTTTATGTTTCCTGGAAATCAACTGACTGAATGTGAAAGAACAGAGTATAGAATGCAGAAGTGGCATCTGGGCATATTTGTGGATTTTTTAGTATTCATGACCACTTCAGGACCACTGATAGGTATTTCATGTGATATTACCATTCTGATCATTAAAGACAGTACACTATTTGATACCTACAGCTGGGTTTATCCAGCACATTGGACAACTGGTATGCATTAGGAATTCTCTGAAGTTTCTGGTCACTGGGATAATTCATTTGTGCCCTAAGATACTCAGTATGGGAGTGATGACATTTATCAAATTGTACCTTGAAATGATATCAAGGTTTGTTAAACTGCTTTTAATAATATCCAAATTCTTTGCATGGGAAGTCTTTGTGGGCACATGGGAGTGCAAACACATACACACACCCTAAGTCCATACAGGCACTTAAATGAGTTTGTTCATTCAATCAGTAAGCATTTATGGAGCACCTATTATGTTCTAGGCACTATGGTACACCTTGGGGATATCAGTAAAAGAATTAAACAATCCATATTTTTAGGGAACTTATATTCTAATAGGGGAAGACAACAGATACATATATAAATATATACAGCACAAATATAAAGTGAATAAATACAAATATATACAAAATAGTTAAATACAAAGCAGTTTAGGAGGAAGGGCACAGTCAGATCTTTCTACAACTATTTATTGTCTTTCATCTTTTAGAGGCTCACCTGTAATTGCAGATCCTATCTTGCCTCCCCTTCTGAGTTCCCCTAAGGTGTGTGCATATATACAAATACATGCATACATACATACATATATGTATATATGTGTATATATACACACACACATATATGTGTACAGTTAGACTTTCAAACTCTAGGCTTTGTAGGGAAAAACTCACCTTAATGAAAAATAAATATGCCAGGTAGAATATCAAAAGATAGTCTCAAATTCTAGCATTGCAATAGACCCAAGTAACCTAAAGAACATGGAAAAGGACAGCATAGTTAGGTGGCCATAATAGGGATGCTCAATCTAAGCCATTAATAGAAATTAGCGGTCATTAGAATTGCCCTAACCTAGTTGACATGTTTTCATTTGAGCAAAGATATCTGATATTCTGGTCCAAGACCAAGCAGCAGCTTGTATAGGTTAGGGGCCTGGATGCCTCAGGTATTCAAGGTTGGTAATACAGTAGCCCCGCCCAGGTTCTTGGTGGGATAGGGGAGGTGTTCATGATTTTAGGCACTCAAAAATAGAAGCTTTCTGGGGACTGAGAGTGGGAGGTGGGGAAAGTAGGGGCTTAAAGAGACTGATGAGTAGTGACATACTGTTTGGTGTGTGTACAGAATCAGCTCCTGCATCATTAAGTTGACTATCCCAGATTTAGGAACAAGAGAAAAAAATGAATTTTGTCATTACTCTGAGATAGTATATTCTTACTGTGCCCATAGAAGATGGAAAACTAGACTTGGAGTCAGGAAATCTGGGTTCAATTGAGCTAAAACTCTCTCCCTCTGCTCCCACATGCACTAGTTATTTGAACTTAGGCAAGTCATTTGACTTCACTGAGTCTTAGTACCTTATCTGTAAAATGAATATAATTCTTGCACTGTATACCTCATAGGATTAGTATGAGGTTCAACTGAAATAACACATGAAAATGTTTTCATAAATTTTAAAGCACCATGGAAATATCCACTATAATAATTACATAAGGTAGGTGGTTCAGGCCTGAAATCAAGAAGACTCTTCTTCTAGAGTTCAAATCTGGCCTTGGACATTTACTAGCCTTGTGATCCTGGGCAAGTCATTCAACCTTGTTTGCCTCGGTTTCCTCATCGGTAAAATGAGCTGGAAAAGGAAATGGCAAACCACTCCAGTATCTTTGCCAAGAAAGCCCCAAATGGGGTCATGAAAAGTCAAATGCAACTCAACAACAACAACACATCTATAAAGTCACAAGACTGGTTTTCATGAATGTTTTGGGGCACCTTAAAGTCTCACCAACCATGTCATACTTTAAAGTCCTTAAGGAAGTGTGACACATGAGACAGAAGATTGGCCTTGGATTCAGGAAGATCTGGGTTAAAGCTCTGTCTCTAATGAACACTAGCTTGCAGTTACAGCCTCCAAGGGCTCCCAGGCATCTCTGGAAGACTGTCAGATACAGACCAGAACTGTGCCAGGCAAAGGGGGTTTTCAGACCAGGTGTTCCCCACTGATAAAATATCACAAATATGGACCAAAAAAATCCTGCCACAGTATAATAATACTTAGAGTAGCATTTTTGTTTGCTGTGATTAAAAAAAAAATCCTGAGTTGAATGGGATGCATTCATTGCTTTGTAGAACATGTTGTAAGATTTCAGGATTTTTTTAAAGTTTAGTTACTCTGCTGAGTCATAATACAAAATCCTTTTTCCTCCCTTTTTCCACAGAAGCTCTTATTCTCTTTCTTCCCAGCTGCCTCTGCTCCTCAAACTACCTATCTTTCATTTTTCCTGGGCCTTGGTTGCCTTGATTTTGTAAGGTTAACCTGTTAGTTACTCCTAAAACAAAGGTCTGAGCATATCATTTTCCTGCTTAAGGTTTTCTGTTGCCGCTAGGATAAAATATAAACTTTTAACCTGGCAAAGCATACTACAATCTGCCACTCCTATCTCCCTGAACCTTTCCAGACTTATTTTATGTAACTTTTCTCCAGTTAAACAAGGTCACCAGTCATTCTTTGGGCTATCCCATACACTCTCTTCTTTATCTCTGACTCTCAGAATCCTCATCTGTAAAATAATATCTAGAGAGTACCTATATCATAGGATATTCTTTTTAGAGTGCAAAGTGTTATGTAAATGGCATCTATTATTTCTAATCATTTCTTACTCTGCTGAGTCAACTCTCTCTTCTCGCCCTCTAAATGTAGAACAAAGTTTAGTCCCGGTTTTTATTTTTCTACATTTGTCATTTTGCAATCTCATACTCTCTCAGAGCTTCAGCTATTACCCCTAAATAGATGAGAGTAAGTGAGTTGCCCAAGGTCTCAGAATTAGTCAGTAGCACTTACACCCTAGGCCAGGCACTTATCTCATACTGATTTCTCTCTTTCCTGAAATTCTACAGTCCTTACTGTCTCCATTCACTTGGCATTTATATAGTGCCTTGTATTATTCATTTTGAAAAGTCCTGTCCCTCCCTCAAAACAAGAACTAAATGGTAATCTCCCTGAGGTCAAGGCCTTGAGCTTAAATATTTCTTTCTTTTAAACTTATTTTTTTTCAGTTAACAGCAGTCTACCTATTCTCCTTGCTACTCTTTTCCCAATATTAAAAAAAGAAAGAAAAAACAACCCCTGTAACAAATATATACATAGAGAGATTCAAGCAAAATTAATTACTGCACCAGCCATGTAAAATGTGTGTGTGTGTGTGTGCCTGTGTACTCTGAGCCTATCACCTCTCTGTTAGGAGATGGGTAACTTATATCATTAGGAGTCGTGGAATCATGGTTGATCACTGTGCTGATCAAAGTTGTTAAACCTTTTAAAATTATTTGTCATTACAATGTTATTCTTATCGTATAACTTGTTTTTCCTGGTTCTACTCACATCACTATGCATTAGTTCAATACACCTTCCTAGTCTTCTCTGATAGCATCTCTTCATAATTTCTTACAGCACAATAGCATTCCATTATGTCAATATAGCATAACTTATTCAGCTATTCCCCAACTGATAGGCACCTCCTTAATTGTCAATTCTTTGCCACCACAAAAAGAACTATTATAAATTAGCTTATATATTTCTTTGTATCCTTAATACTCAGGGCATTGTACATGCTCAACAAAGTGCTTTTTAAATTGAAAATAATGCTCTAACATTCGTCAATTACACAGTCTTCTACCTCATCAATCATTCAATTAGTTTAAAATGGCAGGGGAGGGAGGGAAGGGAGAAAGATGATCAGTTTCAACCACTTTTTCCATAGCTTGAATAGCTTAATCTTACCTTTCTAATTTGCCAAAACAAATTAAATTTCTCTAAGCTCTTGATACTCATAAACTCTACTGTCATTAAACACCTTTGTTGCTAATCCTTTAATACTCATTGGGAAACCACAATATGACAGGAATCGTGTTGGTGAAACACCATAGTTCCAAGCCTCTGCCCTCCTGGGACTCAAAAGTTGTTACCTTGGACCTTAGTTGCACTTTAGATGAATACTCTTTTTTTTTTCTACTCTCAAAAGGCTTTGTTCTTATATTTTTAATAAACAAGAGATTCGTTACATGATCATTTGTTGAGTGGGCTACATTAAGAGGACAGTGACTCTCCTAGATTTGAGACTATTTCCTATAGAATGAAGGATTTCAGGCAGGTATCTGTAGGACAAAAGGCACTCTCAAGGCAGCCCCAAAGACAAAGCTCTGCTGGTGTTTTTTCACTGTTGCTTAGGTAACTTTCTGTTACAACCACCCAGGGGATCAGAGGAATTTCTCTCCCAAAGACTGTACTTCTGGAATTCCCATCCTTTTCTTTCTCTTAAGTTACACCTTCACTAGAGGAATCATTCTTGGACACTAATTCAACAAATATTTATTGAGTGCCTAATACGTGCAAAATCCTCTTCTAGGCCCTAAGGAGGATATGTGTATGTGTGTGTGTGTGTGTGTGTGTATACATAAGCGCACACACACACACATATATATATATATATTATAATAACTGTAAGAGATAGTCTTTGCCCTCAGAATATGCATACTGTCAGGTGCTACAAGTACAGGAAAATTTTATGGCAGGACAAGGGACTCTTGGGATTACAAACTATATACAAATTAGGTAAGGTACAGGCATTCAGTCTCATGTTACTCAACACAACTTGGCACAGGCTTAAAGCATAACTTAAATCTCTCTCCCAGACACTCCATTCCATCCTGCAAATTGGCTAACTCATTTGGTTCCTTTTTTTGCAGGTTCACTCTTATTTCCACCCCTAGTCCAAGATTGCTGTTACTTTTCTCAGCTCCATTGGCCAATAGACCTCAAGAAACACTTCTTTTCTGTCTCCAGGAACAGCCTTCATTTTAAATCAAAACTACTTAAGTAATTACACAAGTTCTGACTTGATAGAATCCCTAAGTTCTGCATATGGAATTACTTTGAACTACCTTTTCTTCTCTTTTGAACCAAGAACCTTGTTCTGCTCCCCAGATCTCCCTTCTATTCTCCCTCTCTTTGTCTTTCCCTCCCCCAACTCTAAAAATTATTCTTCATAACTCCACCTTGCATAGCCTTTCTGAGGACCTTAATTACTCATCCAGGACTATTCCTTTTCCCTTCTTCCCTCGACAATTCTTTGGGTTCACCAATCATTTTTGAATCTATTTAATTTTACTATCATTTCTGTCCACATTTCTCGATTTCATCCCCAAGGAGAGCATGAGAGACTTTAATGTTTGAGAAAATTCTTCTCTTCCTCATTATTTTTCTTCCCATAATTGGGACAATTATAATTACGGAATCTCAGAGTTGAAAGAAACCTTAGACAGTACTGAGTCCAATCTTTACATGAACAAGAATCCCCTCTAGGGAGCATGCCCATCAATTGGGGAATGGATAAACAAGTTGTGGAATATGATAGTGATGGAATACTATTGTGCTATGAGAAATGATGAGCAGCATGGTTGCAGAAAAACTTAAATGAACTGATCCAAAGTGAAGTGAGCAGAACCAGCAGAACATAGTACACGGTACCAGCAATATTGTACCACAATCAATTGTGAATGACAGCTATTCTCAGCAATGCAATGATCCAAGACAATTCAAAAGGACTTATGATGAAAAATGTTATCCACCCCAGAGAAAGAATTGATGGAGTCTGAATGCAGATGGAAGCATACTTTTTTTTTTACTTTATTTTTTTATTGGTCTGTGTTTTCTTTCACAACATGACTAATATGGAAATGTGCTTTTCATGACTGCACCTATATCAAATTGCTTGCCTTCCAAGGAGGGAGTAGAGGAGGGATAGAATTTGGAACTCAAAATTTTACAAAATAAATGTAAAAAAGTTGTTTTTACATGTAATTGGAAAAATATTAAAAAGAATTCCCTCTAGAACATGCCTAACAAGTGATTATCCATCTTTTGCTTAAAGCCCCTCAGCTGGGGGGCGGGGTATGCTATTTCCTGAGGCTGCCCATTACAATTTCAGGAAGGTCATGACACATCTTCAAGACAGCTTGAATGTCTCCCTAAGACACGGCCCATAGTCATTTTATGACCAAGTCACAAAGATGAGCATGGAAGAATGTTATAAATGGAACTAAGAAGATGTTACCTAGGACTTATTTATTTGTTTGTTTGTTTTAACCACATCTGGTTCACTCGTCTAAGCAATTCTCAATGAGCAAACCCTCTAACAATGCAGATTAAGGCCTGCTCCGTAAATTATAGTCAGAGCAGGGGTTCTTAACATGAGATCTATGGGTCTGTGGATAGATTTCAGGAGGGTCAGTGATTTTTTTAAAAGTACTTTGATAGTGGTATTTCAATATAATTAGATTCCCTTGTAATCCTAAAAATGTATTTTAGGCACTTAAAAATATTATTCTGAAAAGGGGTTCATAGGCTTCATAGGTTCATAGATTGCCAGTAGGATCCTTCACACACACACACACACACACACAAATAAGAAACCCAGTTTTAGAGAGTTTCCTGGGGGCACTGAGAGATTAAGTTCTTGGGCCTCACAAAGTACATGTTGGTAGCAGCACTTGAAACCAAGGCTTCCTGACTGTGGCCAGCTCTATCCATTATACCATGCCTCTCAGCTAGGCTCTGTTTAGTTTTGATATATATATATATATGTGTATATATATATATATATATATATATAGTTCTCAGCCACAGCTGGACACACTGCACCTTGACCCCCACATAGCAATGTCACTTTGGTCTTCTTCAAGAATGAAGGACAACCAACCAACCAACCATATAGTTCTCAAGGGTTTATAAAGTATTTTCCTCACAACAATTTAAGGAAGAAGATAGTACAAATATTATCCCTATTTACAGATAAGGAAACAGAAAAAGTGACTCACTTGAAATTTCATAATTATTAAAATCTAGAATTAGGATTTGAATCCAATTCTTCTAATGAAGTCTAGCACTTTTTTTTCCCCAAAGTGAAACAGGTCAAATTGAACTGATCACTTTAGAACATGGAATGAGGGATGGAGATCTTTGTCCTGGGAGAACAATAATTAGACTAGCTTTCCTGGTTTAATTTCACTTTAGTTCAAGAAAATGGAAACAGCATGAGGATGAGCCCCAGTTGCCTACTTTCCAAATCTGAGTATATTCCAACATGCTGATTCATAAATTGGGAAGGAGCAGATATTCAACCAGCTCCAATCCCATGTCAAGACCAAGGCATCCTGGCATAGCTGAAGCATGAAGCTTGGATAAACTGCTGTTCTCTTACTAAGGCCCTGAGTGAATGGACCTAAGGTGATAACCCTGGGGAATGCATATTGGCCCAGGTGAGGAACAGCATCTGGGCACAGTTCCAGCAGCTGCTTAAATAGCCCTGTTGTTTCACCACATGACATAAGCTGTAGGGAAATGTGGTACACCATTTGTCATCCTTTAAAGTCTCATGTGAAAGCAACCACGTGATTAGTCATAATGGTCAGGGAATTCCAGTGGCCACTGAGGAATGCCAGGATGTTAGAACTGAAACTCAAGCAAGCTTGGGGTGTCTTATTTGTTTATTCAAATCCTTTGAAAACTAGTAATCCCTATAGGGCATATAAGATAACTTCCAATTAACCCAGAGTCTGCCCTGCTCACACATCATCTGGAGTAGTATCATGTTCAACTCTGGGTAACACATTTTAGGAAGGACATTGACAAGCTGGAGTGTGACTGAATTAGTGAGGGGAATGTAGACCCTGCCACATGAAGATCAAATGAAAAAACCCAGGATATATGCAGACTTAGAGAAAACCTGATAGCTATTTTTTAAGAATTTGAAAGCCTGCCACATAGAAGATAGATTAGACCTGCTATACCTAGTCTTAGATGGTAGAACAAGGAGTCATTTGTGAAAGTTTCAGTTTTTAATTATACTATGCTATGGAAATGCTTGTTTTATTCCATAAATTAAAAATTAAATAAATAATTAAGAAAAGTTTCAAAAAGGCAGATTTAGGCTAGATGCTAGGAAAGCATTCCTGATAATTAGGGGAAATTTTAAGAAAGATATTGATAAACTGAAAACTGTCAAGAGGAAGGCAATCATGATGATGAAGAATATTGATATCAGTCCATATGAGTATGGGGTGAAAGAATGAGGGATGATTGTTATTGTTCAATTGTTTCAGTTATGTCTGACTCTTCAGGACCCCATTTGGGTTTTCTCGGCAAAAATTCTGTCGTAGTTTACCCTTTCCTTCTCCAGCTTATTTTACGGATGAGGAAACTGAAGCAAGCAGGGTTGAATTGCCCTGGGTCACATAGCTAATAAATGTCTGGGACCAGATTTGAACTCATTGAGATGAGTCTTTCTGACTATAGGCTCAGTACTTTATTCACTGCTCCATCTTAAGATAAGACTATAGTGGAGAGAGTAAGGCAGATGACTTTGCATAGGGCTGCCTCACTTAAATCCAGTTCAAATGCAAACTACGACATTACCCTTGTGATGTCACTGGTTCTCTTGAAGAATGAGAAAAGGCAAGGACCACTACCACCATCACCACCACTAACAACAACCTTAGTCTATGGAAAAAATGTGTGGCAGTGGATACAGTATGCTCTCTAGGACAATTTAAAGAATTATGAAAATTATATCAGACTTTATTTGCTTGACCCCAGAAGGCAATGGGTAGAAATTTCTGGGGCACTCTGCTGGAGACCTCCCAAGTTTACATTGAACCATCAATGGCTACTCTTCTGAAACAGCCAAACAGTTTTGAGTCCCACTAATATGCAAAAAAGCAAATTAGGTTGGATATCTGGCTTGAAAACTCTCTCAACTTCTTAATAATTAGTTTTCCAACAGAGGAGTGGGATGCCTGGGAATTAGTGGATTTCCCCTCAGCAAAGGTCTTCAAGCAAGCCAATCACCATTTGTTGGGGATGCTCTGAAGGGCACTCTTTCTCAGGTACACAGTAAACCAGATGGCCGGTGAGATCCCTTCTCATTCTGAGATTCTGTGATGGGGCCAGATGATAGAAATAAACATCAAAGAGAGAGGAAATATATTGTGGTCTGGATAGGAATTATTGAAAAGTCACTTGAAGATTTTTGGATTATTGTAAGACTCCCTCTGTTCATTCATTTCCTAAGTTCACCAGTAACCCTATAAGCAATTTTAATTAAAAACTTCCTTATTTCAGCTTTCACCTCCATGAACTATACACCTGCCTATTGTCTCCAAAGCAGCAAGCAACGACCCCAACAGCTAGGATAATGCCAAAATTCCAAAAAAAATTGGACCTATGATACAAATCAAAATCATCAAGGGAGGAAGTATAACTGTGCAGTGTATAATGTTTTGGACTTGGAGTCACAAAGATCTAGCTATTATTGTTGTTATCATCATGATCATCATCATTATTATAATTATTATTATGTTTGCTTAATTAGTGTGAACAGAGGTGATATTACAGAACGAGCCTGGTTAGTAAGGACCTTCCCCTTCTTTATATTCTAACTCTCTAATGCATTTATGCAACATAATATACAGGGAATACCAAGAGTATTTAATAAACTTGATCAATTTAAGATTTAATACCTTAAAACAACACTGACTTTTGGGACACCTTGTATGACACTGTATTTATGGCTCATCTTCTAACTAGACTGTGAACTCCCTGAAGGTGAGCAAAATGTTTTATTTCTTCATTTAATTTCTTCTAGCTCATGACACTGTGCTCTCTTTGTACACAGTATTCATGTAATGTTTGTTGAATGAATAGAAGGCTGGCATTGCAGGAATATTATGCCAACTTAACTAAAGTTCTATGTTCATCAAGTGACTGAACGAGATAGTGGGAAGTAGGGGTTGGAGAAGAGTCTAACTGGGGGATATTCAGTTACTAGGAAATCTCTAGGCTTATAATTTGATTTGTTTGGAAAGACATGAGGTTAAGAGCAAGAGGTTATTATGATGGTTGGATAATCCAAGTTTGAAACAGTGAAATTGTCCTCCAGTGGTTATGACTGACCTAAAAGAAGCTTAGAAATATCAAAAAGCTCTTTTCTCCCACTACTCTGGAAATATTTTATTTAAATTCTATTTAAAAGGCCAAAAGAGAGGGGCGGAGCCAAGATGGCAGAGGGACGGAGCCAAGATGGCAGAGGGACTTGCTAGAGCTCTCCCCTAAACCCCTCCAAATACCTACAAAAAATGGCTCTAAACAAATTCTAAAGCAGCAGAACCCACAAAAAAAACAGAGTGAAACAAATTTCCAGCCCAAGACAACCTGGATGGCTTATCAGAAAGGTATATCGCACCTGGCTGGGAGAGGAACACAGTTCGGCGTGGGCACACAGGCTGCAGCAACCCTAGAGCAGGCCTCAGAGGACTGAATCATGGGCAGCTATGGTGGTTTCCAGACTTCTCAACCTACGAATGCCAAAAACCACTTGGAAGGTCAGTGGGAAAAGTCTGTTACTGCGATGAGAGAAGAAGCTAGATCTCAGTCGCCCTGAGGGCAGCGGCTGACTTCTGAGCTTCTAGCCTACAGACTGAGGGGCAATTGAGTGGCTGATCAGAGGGGGATTGCAGGGATCTCTTTGCCAGTGCTGAGGCAGGAATCTCTTGCTTTGCCCTGGCTTGGATCTGGGTCACAGTTCTGAGGGGCAGTCCTGGGGCGAGGAAGAGCGCTGATGTGGTGGAGCTTGTTGTGGCAGTGGAGAGGAAACACCTCACTGCTTATCAAAGCACCTCAGAAGAACTCACACTTTTCAGGTCCCTAGAAGTATCTCTGAAAACAGCTGTACAAACCCCCAAAGCTTGGGACAGTACATTTTCCACATTGGAAACAGACTCTTACCTTAACAAAGAGTTTAAAACTCAAGTAATTGGTTGGGATCACAAGCAAGCAGTGCAAAAAGAGTCAGACTATATTATCTTACTTTGGTGACAAAGATCAAAACATACAACCAGAAGAAGACAACAAAGTCAAAACTCCTACATCCAAAGCCTCCAAGAAAAATATGAATCAGTCCCAGGCCTTGGAAGAGCTCAAAAGGGATTTTGAGAAGCAAGTAAGAGAAGTAGAGTTAAAACTGAGAGTGATGCAAGAAAATCATGAAAAACAGGTCAATAGCTTGCTAAAGGAGACCCAAAAAAATACTGAAGAAAATAATACCTTAAAAAATAGCTTAACCTAAATGGCAAAAGAGGTCCAAAAAGCCAATGAGGAGAAGAATGCCCTAAAAAGCAAAATTGGCCAAATGGAAAAGGAAGTCCAAAAGATTACTGAAGAAAATACTTCCTTAAAAATTAGAATAGAGCAATTGGAAGCTAGTGACTTTGAGAAATCAAGACACTGTAAAACAAATCCAAAAGAATGAAAAATTAGAAAACAATGTAAAATATCTCACTGGAAAAACAATTGACCTGGAAAACAGATCCAGGAGAGAGAATTTAAAAATTATTGGACTATCTGAAAGCCATGATCAAAAAAAGAGCCTAGACATCATCTTTCAAGGAATTATCAAAGAAAACTGCCCTGATATTTTAGAAGCAGAGGGCAAAATAGAAATTGAAAGAATCCACCAATCTCCTCCTGAAAGAGATCCCCAAAGGAAAACTCCTAGGAATATTGTAGCCAAATTCCAGAGTCCCCAGGTCAAGGAGAAAATATTACAAGCAGCCAGAAAGAAACAATTCAAGTATTGTGGAAACACAATCAGGGTAACACAAGATTTAGCTGCTTCTACATTAAGGGACCGCAGGGCATGGAATATAATATTCTGGAGGGCAAAGGAGATAAGATTACAACCAAGAATCACCCAGCAAAACTGAGTATAATTCTTCAGGGGAAAAAATGGTCATTCAGTGAAATAGAGGACTTTCAAGCATTCTTGATGAAAAGACCAGAGCTGAATAGAAAATTTGACTTTCCAATACAAGACTCAAGTGGAACATGAAGAGGTAAACAGGAAAGAGAAATCATAAGAGACTCATTAAGGTTGAACTGTTTACATTCCTGTGTGGAAAGATGATATTTGTAACTCATGAGACTTTTGTCAGTATTAGGGTAGTTGGAGGGAAAATTATATGTATGTATATATATAGATAGATAGATAGATAGATGATAGATAGATAGATAGATAGATAGATAGATAGATAGATAGATAGATAGATAGATAGATAGATAGAGGGCACAGGGCGAGTTGAAAATGAAGGGGCCGTATCTGGAGAATAAAATTAAGGGGTGAGAGAGGATTATACTAGGAGAAGGAGAAAGGGAGAGATAGAATGGGGTAAATTATCTCACAAAAAAAAACCAGAAAAGAAAAGGCTCTTACAGTGGAGGAGAACCAGGGGAAGGTGAGAGGAAATGAGTGAATCTTATTCTCATAGGATTTGACTTAAGGAGGGTATAACATACACACTCAGTTGGGTATGGAAATCTGTCTTACCCTACAGGAAAATAGGAGGGGAAGGGGACAAGAGAGTAAGGGGATGATAGAGAGGAAGGCAGAATGGGAAAGGGGGTAATCAGAAGCAAATGCTTCTGAGGAAGGACAGGGTCAAAAGAAAGAATAGAATAAATAGGGGGGAGGATAGGATTAAGGGAAATGGAGTTAGTTTTTCTCAGTATGTCTACTATGGAAGTGTTTTGCATAACTGCACATGTATAGCCTATGTTGAGTTGCTTGCCTTTTCAATGAGGGTGGGTGGAGAGGGAGGAAGGGAGAAAATTTGGAACCCAAAGTTTAAAAAACACATGTTTAAAAAAAAAAAACTTTTTCCCATGCAACTGGGAAATAAGAAATACAGGAAATGGGGTACAGAAATCTATCCTGTCCTACAGGAAAATAGAAGGGGAAGGGGGGGGAGAGATAGCAGGGAAATCAGACTAGGGGAAGGGGTATTCAGAATGCATGCCATCTTGGGGTGGGGGAGGGGCGAGATGGGGTGAAAATTTTGAACTCAAAATCTTGTGGAAGTAAATGTCGAAAACTAAAAATAAAAAAAAATTAAAAAACAACAAATCATTCCATTTTCTCAGGCTGTCCCCCATATCTAGAATGCTCTCCCTCACCTAGTGGATTCCCTGGCTTCCTTGAAGTCCCAACTAAAAATCATATCTTTGAAAGGAAGCCTTTCTATCCGAAAGTTAGCTGTCAGTTAAGTCTTAAAGTCAAGCATCTCATAGGTCAGTGATTACTAGATAAAAGAGTCAATTTGGAACTGACTTTTTACCTTTCATCTGGAAACCAGGACAACATCCAACTAGTCCTTTCCAACATCATGTTTTACCCATTTGTCAACATGGATCATCTTGCCGTCATAAAGTATTCTTGTAGAATTCATTAAGGCAACATCAGTCATTTAGGTGAATGACTGGGGGTTGGCCTTGGACAGTGGGAAAAAGTAGAAGACAAAGGACATTGTGAAGTGAGAATATTTGGGAGAAACTGCCTGACTGACCAAATTGAATATGCAAATGTGACAAACACTGTAATAAAAGCATAAGCTAAATGAAAAAAAAATAAAAATAAAAGGCCAAAAGAACTAGATGGGATTCCTTTCATATAGTGAGCCAAGCAAATTCACATGATACTAAATGATTAGGTAGCATTTCCTAGGATGGTAGGATGCTGCTGAGGCCTTTTACCTTAAGAGGCTCCAAAGAGGATAGATACTTTACTGAGGTGCCTGGTGATATTGTTAAATGAGAAAGGATATGGAGCGGGAACAAGTGGGTTTTTAAATTCACACTTATTACTGATTTGTTATGTGACCTTCAGCAAGTAATTTAATTTCTTTGGGTCTCAGCTTCCTCATCTATGAGATGAGGGGATGGAGCCCTGGACTTGACCAGTAACATATTTTCAAGCCTTATATCCTAGGATCAATGGATGTGGTTTGTTGAGGTCACGCCAACCTCAAGGGGGGGAGAAACATTGGCCAAGCCAAATGGTTCAGCATAGATGACCTAGAATATACTTCTATGGATCTCTTTAAAGTTAGAGGAACTTCAGGTAGCATTGGACAAAAGGCTTGTGTGGTTTCACATCTGGGCATGGAGTCAACAGGAGGTGTGAAAGGGATGTTAAAGGCACTGAGTTTTGTCACAAATCATAGGACAGAGGCCTTCAGTCTCCAGGAGGTTTTCCTCCAGAGATAAAGGTCAAACTTCATTTGGCAAAAAAACGGAAGAAGGCTGGTGCTCTGTCTGCCCAACAAATCATGTCTCTGGCAGTCTGCCCCTCTGGCCATTGGACAAAGCGGCAGCAGAGGGGCCCAGATCCTGGCTTCCTAGGAAGCTTCATCAAGCAGGTGACAGTTGAAATTAGCATCAGAACACCTTGACGAAAGAAATAAGAAAATACAGAGTTGAATCCCCTGTGGAAAATAGATTATTCACTGTCACACTGAACAATAGAACAAGATATAAATAGCAGTCAGGAGAGGATGGGTTAGCCATGACAGAACCAGGGGAGCTAAAACAGCTATCTGAGTGCTGAGCTCTTGGGAACTAGGAAAGAAGCAAATGGGAGACAGGGTTGAGAACAATGTAAGCATTAAGGGAAACTTTAAAGGTAGACTAATGGAAGGAGAGGAAGGGAGGGATGATAGTGGTAAGACCATTTCCTTCTGCCTTAAAATAGTTCCATATACTCTCAACATCTGAAGTCATCTAATATTCTTACTTTGATCTAAGAGGAACTACAGATGAAAACTACTCCAAACTGGGACTCTTGTTCTAGGGCAGGATAAAATGGCATCCTCTGAAATTTCATGGATGGTCCAAAGGAACCGTCCCTATAGCTGAGACAAGGTCTATAACAGAAAAGCAGATCAGCTTAGCTAAGAGAAAAAGAAGGTCTAAAATTGCTTGCTAGTACCTGAAGTATGAAGTACTTCAGGAAAGAGTAGGAACCATTCATTTCCTTTGATTGGTTTAAGGGCATGGCTGCATTATAAGTTCTTCAGATTCTATATGAGAGAAAATAAGTGGACGGTTCACAACATATGGGGTCATAGTAGAGTAGGTGAATGAACATGGGATCTTAGACCAAGAACTGGATCATAGGGCATCAGATCTCAAGAACGGTGAGGAAGAAGAGAGCCAAAAGGAAAAGAGAGTGGAAAATTGTAAAAGAGAAATATTTACTACCATTAATTAGGAATTCCAATTGTATTAAGTTAACCGTTTTCTCTAGTTCTTCAAAAGATGGGGCTCACAAAAAAGATCAGTGGTGTATTAGAAAAAGAACAGCGTTTGGAATAAAAGCTCCTAGATACTTGGGCAAGTCACTTCACTTCTGTGGGACTCAGTTTCCTCACCTGTAAAATGGAGAGGTTGGACTAGAGGACCTTTTAGATCTTCCTCGCCCTAAATCAATGGTTCTAGGAACTGATGGGAAAAAAATCTAGTTTCTTTTTTGTAACATGGTGAAATGTACAGAGAGCTAGCCCTGAATCCTGTAAGCAAGTCATTTAAATTTTAGTAATATAAGAAACTCTCAAAGACAATAAGTTACAGAGAAAGTAATGATCTGCACTGGCTGAGGGAATTCCCACCCGAGAGTATTCCTTATTCTGGTGAAATCATAGGTCCAGTTCATATACTTATCCCTATCCCTATTTCTTCTTTTAAATGCTGGTCATTCCTCAGGCCAAGAATGGTTTCCCAGGCAGCTCAAATGGCTCCCAGTAAATGTTTTTGCATTTTGCCTCTTGTCTTTGGGTTAATGGTAACCAGGGTAAGACTGATTTTAGGCTGTCAGAACATATTAAAAAAAAAACAAAAACAAAAACAAACAAAAAACCTCACTCCCCTGAGAGCCAAATGAGCTTTTTTAGAACAGGAAGTCTGCCTTTAACAAATCCTCTATTTCGGAAGACTAAATGATACTTTGTCATTGTTGTTGTTGTTGTTCAGTTATGTCCAACATGAACCCACGGACTTTGTCCATGGGATACTGTTGGCAAAAATACTGAAGTGGTTTGCCATTTCCTTTGTTTCCTATGTTCCCATTTTGCAGATGAGGAATTGAGACAAACAGGGGTTAAGTGACTTTGCCCAGGGTCACACAGCTAATGTCTGAGGTCAATACTGAATTCAGATCTTCCTGACTCCAGGCCCAGTGCTCTATCCGCTGCACCACCTAGTTGCCCCATTGATACTTTAGAAAAATATATTGACCTTTTCCTCTGTGTCCACTTTGAGCAATGAAGCTTGCTCTCTGTTCTTAGTCTAATAGAGAATCAAATTATTAGAGGGAACCTTAAATGGATGAGAGTAAGGACAAATTGGGTAGGTTCACAAAAGCCTCAAATGAGAATGATTTAAGACATGCGATTTTTCACTTTACCTTGGTGAAAGTTAAACAGTCCTTGTCCTGATCTTTATCCTTTATCTCAAAGTCATAAAGTGCTTTGCCCTGGGGTGGGGCTTGTGGTAAGGGCTTGATGCACTGAATATAGCTGGCAGGGAAGAAGCCATGGTTTCCATTCAGCTCCCCATGGTACCAGTTCTCATCCACCTTTCGACGAAGGATGATGATGTCTCCCTTGTTAAACTTGAGATCACCAGGTTCTTTCCCCTCATAGCTATAGAGGGCTTTGCCACAAGGAAGTTGGGAAATATTCTAAAACCAAAAGAAAGCAAACAGTGAATTATTAGGACCCCTCATGGTAACTTGTCGTAATAGCACAGAATGTGAGAGGTTGGCTGCAGAAAGACATAGTGTTCTAAAGCTCTTAAGTGCTCAGATGAAGAAGCAGCATGGTGTGGCCAACACAGAACAAGATTTGGAGTTCAAAGACTTTGCTTCAAATTCTTCCTCTGCTGCTTATTATCTTTGTAATCTTGTGGGGGTTGGGCATCAGTTTCCTTATCTTTAAAATAAGAGGGGTGGACTACAAGATTAGAGAAAACAGATTTAGAACTAGAAGGGGAGGGTAGGAAACAAGCATCTATTGGCAATCTCATCAGCTCCTATGGATTTAATTACCATCTCTACATTAACAGTCCTCAAATCTACTTATCCTGCCCCAAACTCTCTACTGATCTCCAATCTTGAATCTCCAACTGCCTTTCAGACATCTCAATCTGGATGTCCAGTAGACAAACTAAATTCAACCTGTCCAAAACAGAGCTCATTATCTTTCACTCTTAACCCTCCTTGCTCATACCTTCCCTATTACTGTAGAGGGTACCACCATCCTCCTAGTCCCTTAGGCTCACAATCTAGGAGTCATTTTCAACTCCTATCTCCCCCTCCCCTTACCCAATCTGTTGCCAAGGCCAGTACACTTTACCTCTCTAACATCCCTCCAAAATACACATACGCGTGCGCACACACACACACACACACACACACACACACACAAAACCCTCTCTCTCTACTAACCCTGCTACCAGTCTGTTGAAGGACTTCATCACTTCACCAGATTATTGCAATAGGCTGCTAGTGGGTAGGCCTACCTCAAGTATCTTCCCACTCTAATTCATTCTCCATTATCCACTAAAGTGATTTTTCTAAAGTTCAGGTTTAACCTTGCCACCCAATTACTTAATAAATTCCAGTGGATCTCTAGCAGCAACAGGATCAAATCCAAAATGATCTGTCTAGCATTTAAAATCCTTCATGATCTAGAATGATTGTACCTTTCCAGGCTTCTTACATCTTTACCTCATATACTCTTCAATCCACTGGCCTCCTGGCTTTTCCATAAACAAGACACTCCATCTTTCTGCTCTGGGAATTTTCTCTGGCTGTCTCCCATGCCTGGAAGGCTCTCCTTACTCATCTCCACCCAATGGCTTCCTTGGCTTCTTTTAAGTCCGAACTAAAACCCCATCTTCTACCAAAAGTCTTTCCAAACTCTACCCTCTTAATTCTAATGCCTTTCCTCTGTTAATTATTTCCTATTCATCCTTCATATAGCTCATTTGTCTGTTGTGTTCCCCACTAGATTATAAACTCCTTGAGGGCAGGGACTATCATTTGCCTCTTTTTGTATCCCCAAAGTTTAGCACAGAGCCAGGCACATAGTAGGTGCTTAATAAATGTTTATTGATTGATCTACTATGTGCCAGTCACTCTTTTAAGTACTTTATAAATATTATCTCATTTGATCCTCACAATAATATTATAATGCTGGTGTCATTATTTTCCCCATCTTACAGTTGAGAAAATGGTAGCATACAGAGAATAAGCAACAGAGGTCACAGAGCTAGTAAGCAACTGAGGCTAGATTTGAACTCAAGTCTTCATGATTCCAGACCCAACATTCTATCCACTGTGTCACCTAGCTGCCTCCCTAGAGGGGAGGCTTAGGGATCACCTAATACTAATATTACATCCCTATTAGTAAAACATTTTGGGTATGCAACCCGAATTTGTGAAAATTTACTCACTTATAAATATAAATATATATAATACTGTATTAATAATTATGTACATTATAAAACAACCAAAAAAGTTTAAAAAGACAAGATAGGGATGAAACAATTTGATCCGAGAGTCAATATTGAGCCCCTAGAGTTTATTAAGTAGGAAGGAGATGGTGACATGGTCAGATCTGCACTTTAGGAAAGCCACTTTGGCTGATGGGTGGAAGATGGATTGCTCTGGGGAGACACTTGAGGCTGGGAGACCAATTAGAAGATTATTGCAATAGTCCAAGTGACAGGTGATGAGGGCCTGTACTAGATGTAGCAGTGTGAGGAGAGAGGACAGGGCAGATGTGGAGATAAAATTGGGGAGTTTTGGCAATTGATGACCTCATAATTTGCACATGTGGATGTACACTAGGGAAAAGTGAGAAGTCCATTATGACAATGAAGATGTGGAAACAGGGAAGGATGGCAGCACCCTCAATAGTCATAGCGAACTTTGGAAGTGGGGTTTTGTTTTTGGTTTTTTTTTTTTTTTTGGCTAGGCAATGGGGTTAAGTGACTTGCCCAGGGTCACACAGCTAAGTGAGTGTTATGTGTCTGAGGCCAGATTTGAACTCAGGTCCTCCTGAATCCAGGGCTGGTGCTCTATCCACTGTGCCACCTTGTATTCCTTGTTGTCCCTTGTTTTTTTTTTGTTTGTTTGTTTTGGAAGTGGGTACTTTTGAAGGAAAAGATGATATACTGCCTGTGATCCAGAATATCATTTTTCCTTGTCTGCTTATCCTATGTGATTTATTGACAAACAAAATGAAAACTGGGAGGTCAGGGCTCTAAGTGGCCAATCCCTAAGTTACAACTCTGAGTGGCTCCTACCAAGGGCCTGGGGTGACCTAAGGGCTAGGGTAGGGAAAGGGATCATTTTTTTCCCCCAGTGGTACTAACTATTATGGTGAGTAGTGGGTAGTTCAGTTTATAACAGCCCCTAAGGGCTAACACCAGGAATAGAAGGGGCAAGGTAGAGAGCTTGTCCTGAAGAGGGGAGTGAGGAGAGCCAGAGATGATGGAATTTGCCCTGTCTTTCCACCCTCTGATTGATCTATCACCTGTGCCTTAGGATCAGACCACCTCGTCCACTGGAATAATGCCACCTTCCCCCCAAGGGGAGTGGAGACAACTGATCTAATCCATTTCTCTTGGCGTCAGTTTCTCATCTGTGTGTAGCCCAAGGATAGCGTGACCCTCACTCTTGCTTCTGGCTTCCTAATTGTAGATTTATATACCTCCTGGTGTTTCAAATCAGACCCCCCAGGAGGTCAGTGACTCATCTTTACCTTATCAGGCAAAATTCACAAAATCCACCTTTCTATTACAGCCAACATTTCTTAATCTTCCCAAAGTCTTCAAACAATTAACTGATTTAATAAAAACCATCACATAAAACAAGATGAGGCACCAAAATGCCCTGCAGCTCCAGTCATTTCTCGGCCTTTGAAAAGGCCCTCTTAGTACATTTATGTGAGGCGCACTTCTCTGTCTGGTTCACCTACCCTGTGTCTCAACATTTCCTCTGAAAAATGGTTTCTTTACATGTGGATTTCACCAATTTTCCTTCCATATGAATTATTTTTCTGCTCCTTGCTGCAAACTATTTAGATATGAAAGGAGGAATACCTTACATGTAAAAGGGGAGAGTTGGACCAATTTATCTCTTTTTTTTTTTTGAGCCAATCAGGATTAAATGACTTGGCCAGGGTCATACAGCTAGTCAGCAATAGACACTGGATTTGAACTCAAGTCCTCCTGACTCTAGGGCCAATGCTCTATCCACTGTGCCACCTAACTGCCCTGGACCAGCTTATCTTTAAAATCCCCTCCAATTTTAAATCTTAGATCCTAGCTCAGTGCTCAGATCATTTATTCTTCACCCCATCTCCCATTATTTTAAAAATGAGAAACTAAACTAAGTGAAAAAAAAATCCACCATTATTCATCTGTCAAGGTACTATTGGCCACCAACTAGACATGCTCGTCAGTGTTTGAACCATCAAGGTGAAGGCGTTGTACTGATTCATCCACCTTTTTTTCATCTCCTTTCCTTTTTGACTATATGTAAGGTAACTCATTAGAATTTAGAAGGTTGTCTGTAGTCATGGAATCAGGTGAAACTAAATGGTCCGAACAGGCTTTGTCTTCCTTCTCACCATCTTCTAACCAACAAAGTCAAAAACCTATGACCTTTTAATGATGATAAAGCACTTTTTGCGTCTGGCTCAGGACAACTGTTTCAAGTTGCTCTAGTCACTGTTGAGTCTTACTTACATGCCCAACAGGTTAGCTGATCCCTGACCTTTCATTTTCTACCTGTTGCCTCAACTTTGTTGTTGCTGTTCAGTCGTTTCAGTCATTTCTGACTCTTTGTGACCCCATTTCGGATTCTCTCAGCAAAGGTACTGGAGTGTTTGCCATTTCTTTCTCCAGCTCATTTTACTGATGAGGAAACTGAAACAAACAAGGTTAAATGACTTGCCCAGGGTCACACAGCTGTTAAGTGCATGAGGCCAAATTTGAACTTGGATCTTCCAGATCCAACACTCTATCCACTGTACCACCTAGCTGCCCTCAACTAAAGACTTTATAAAATACAGAGAGGACTCTTTTAGGATCATATTTAGAAGCTGGAAGATGCCTAGAGGCCATCCAATCCAACCTCTTCATTTTATAGTGGAAGAAATTAAATTCAAGGTCACAAAGCTAGTGGGTAAAAGAAGTGAAATATGAAAGCAGGTTCTCTAACTCCAAATTCTTTCCACTGTACTGCCCAGCCTCTCACCATTCTGTGGCTCTGTGAGGTGTAAGTCTCTCTTCTTTTTATTCCCAAATCCCATATTCATTTCCTAATCAAAGTTGCTCTAAGAATGTTTTTTTTCCCCAGAAGCAGATTAAGTCATGTTACTTTCTCTTTCTACTCCTAAAATTAACACCCACTCACCTAAACCTTTCCAAAGGTCAAGTCTATTTCTCTAAGGAAAACTAAACAAAAACACACCAACTTGCTGCCACGGGGCCAACGCCCAACGATTTCTCCCAGCTGAAGCCACATTTTCTCACTAGGTCTGCTTTTGCCAAAGATTTCTTTAGTATCTGAATCAATCAATACTGACACAAAAGCCTGAAGCACTTATACACTGAAAAACTCTTTGTAGAGGGCTTAATGATATGTTGGCAATTCAATTACTCGACATTTATGTTGCAGTGGAGTCAAACGACAGCAGTTAAGATGGAACCTGCTGGCAAATTGACAAATAGCCACCACTAAGCAATTAAATAGTAACACTGGAGGATTTTTCATTACAGGATGCAAAGGGAAAAAATACAATAAGAAACAGTTTGTTTCCAATAATCCTCACCCTGGAAAGCTTTGTACTGTAAGTACATTTTTTGCACATTTTTTAAAAATAGGCCAAAGTTCTAAAAAGCTAGAATAAGGGATATTTTATCCATTCAAATAACTAAGACATGTCTGGAAAGGATATGAAGTTATTAGTTTCAGAGCATCAGAGAGATTCCACTGCCACCAATAAGAGCCATTCAGCCTCTCTTAATAATAAGCTGGAGCTGTGCAAAAGAAAAGGAAAGGAAAAAGAAAAAATCTATATAGCTAGCAGAAGCCAGGCATCTTACTTCTAAAAAATCACATGTCATCTAAGAAGAGAAAGTTAACATCATATGGTAAAGGTGATTTGACCGCAGATCACAGGGACTGATTAAGATACTTTTCTATCTTGGATTCACTTTGTATATATTACTTATACACTCACATGTGTATGTTGTCTCACTCTTCTCCTTCCCTTTAGAATATAAGCTCCTTGAGGGCAGACTGTTTCAATTTCATCTGTTTTGATAGGGCTCAGTATGGTGCCAAGTACACAGTTGTTGTTCCTCCTCCGTTTTTCAAGAGGACCATGATATCATGGGTGATGTCTTAACTTGTGCATGAACCATATTTAAGTGAGGCAGAGCTGCACAAAGCTGTCAGCCTCCCTGTCTTTCAGGGTCATCAAAGTTCAGTGGCAGGACAAAAATCAAGATGATCGGCAATGGCCTTGGATGCAGTGGATGGCCTTGGCATCTCTGATATCTGACCAAACTCATAAATGCTCCACAGTGCCTGCTTCAGCTACCCTTATGACCCTTGGAACAAATTTTACTCATTTGCTCATTCCACCAGGGGAAGTCTTCACATGCTTGGGGTAAACATCTGCCTAACTCATGGATGGGTTTGAGGTCTGTTGGTTACCCTCAACTTTGTTCAGTCTGTCTGCTGAGACCATTTTACTGGAGCATGGCCATTGCACATGCTACTGGTTCTTCAAGCCACAGGTGAAAGTTGGGTGAAAGGTAGACACCAAAGGTAGAAGAGCAGCCTTGAAAAGAACTCAGCAAGCCCTCACAGCAGAAGTGCTAGACCTCCCTGAACAACCCATATATCCAGTAATCAATTAATGAATGCTTGTTGATTGATTAATTCAACAATACCTGAGGCACTTCAAGAGACATAAAACTATAAGAACAATTCCAAAGAACTTCAATATGTACTCTGGGCATATATCTTTATTTGTCTTTGATTTTTATGACTTACCTGCATGCTTAGACAATGATCCCACCATGACTTAACTTTCCTCACTTGAAGTGCCTGGCTTTACACACACACAGAATATCCCCACTGCCTTCTTTACTGTATTTTACACTGGCAGATACTTCAAAACCTACTGTGTGAAAAATAGAAAGTTCAAGGCTTGCCTTGAATGAGGGTAAAATTTAAATAATTCTGTTATGGACAAACAACTTATATTTCTCTTCCAAATGACCAGGACACATGCTCAAAAGCAGGTATGGCACCTATACCACATATATGTATATATTCTATGAGAGTTTTATAAACATTTGAGACTAATTAATCTAATCAGAGCTTAAGATTGAAACAGGATCTTAGAGCTCATCTACTCCAATCTCCACATTTTAAAAAAGGAAAATGAGGATGTTGAGTGATTTGACTAATTGTCACACAGTGAACAAGTGACAGTGGCAGGATTTGAACTCAGGTGCTGTGACAACTCCAGGTCTGGTCTCTTACTATTGTAGCACACTGTCTCAACAATGTTAGTTTAAATTACACTAAATTCATTTTTGCCTATTTATGTTACCTATTCTACATTTCTATATGGACATGCTCATATATATGTTTATATATAAATATATATACACATATTCTGTTACTCCCATGATCAATAAGGGTCTCTCATGCCTAGAACTCTCTCCCTACTCACCTCACCCTCTCTGGCTTCCCTCAAGTCTCAGGTAAAATCCCACCTTTTCAAGTCTTTCCCAATTCTCCTTAATCTTGGTGCCTTCCCTTTGAGGTTATTTCCAATCTATTTTGTCTATATCTCACTTGAATCTAGTTGTTTGCATATCATCTCCCCAGTTGGACTGTGAGCTCCTTGATAGCAGGGACTGCTTTTGCCCTTTTTCGGGGGAGTACCTCCAATGTTTAGCAGAGTACTGGGTACTTAGGAGGTACTTAATAAAAGGTTTTTGGCTAACTGACTACTTAATGGTGGAGGTGGCTTGCAGATATCTTAAAATCTCTCATTTGTATACTTTTGAAATCCAAATGACTTCTGCTCCATAAAGCTTTCCCTGATCCCACTCATGAATTCTCACAACCTTGGGTTATACCTCTCCTTGTGTTATTTGAGGCAGTTGAATGGTACAGCTGTTAGAGTGCTGGACCTGGAGTCAGGCAGACCTAAGTTCAAATCCAGTCTCAGATACTTAATTAGCTGTGTGATTCTGGAGAAGTTACTTAACTGCTCTCTGCCTCAGTTTCCTCAGAGTGTTATGGATTGTTATGAGGATCAAATAAGATCATATTTGTAAAGTGTTTAGCACAGTGCCTGACACATAGTAGGTGCTCATTAAATTCATATTAATTATGAATTTCCCTTTCCCCTACCTCCCCATTATTTGCTTAATCATTTTATCTCATCTGCTAAACTGCAGGTTCCTCTAGGGCAAGGACAGTCTTAGACATTTTGCATATCACACTATCACTAGCACAGTACCTTACACAGAAAGTATTTGCTAAGTATAGGTGGAACAAATGGAATACATGATGTGAGACAGCTAGCGGTGACTGGGTTATGGTACACATTGAACATGAACAATTTGACCATCTGGACATTACAAAATGCCCTGAGCTTTGGCTTCTACTTTGTAGGGCACATGGGTTGCTCAGAAAAGAGAACTTTGTGGTTCTCTATACTAAGCAGTGGAAATGTTCACCAATACTTTCATTTGCAGCAAAAGTCAAACAAATTTCCATCACTGCTACTGGAAGGAACTTGAGGGGAAATTGAGATAATAGTCTTTCTTTTGGAGCCTAATTCCCCTATGCAAAAGGCACACATACCAACTATCCACCTTCACATAATACAACACCAGATTTCCCTGAATGTTCCTGCTTTGGATATCATGAGGAGAAGCCTGATGCAGAAGGAAACATTTCAGTGTGGAGAATGCTCTCTGTGGAGGCATGGATGATATAAGCATGGGACGGAGAGGTAAGACAAGCCCTGTTCTAGGGATAATGCTGGTTCTGGCTGACTTGGGAGGGAAAGTCACTGTGAGAAGGGCCAGAATTCCCTTTGGTCAGACAGAAGCCAGGGTAGCATGACCATCAACACACAGCCAGTAGTTCATTTCCAGCAGGGACACATTAAGCATCTGCATAAACCACAGTCTGAACTTGTGACTGAGGTTAGAACTGGAAGCCCTCAAAAGGCAGGCAAGTCATGCTCCCTGGTATGCAATTTTGGGACTAAATCCAGCAACACCATCACTGCCCCAATTACATGTTTGCCAAGTATTCATCATCTGTGGTTTACCTGGAGGCTTGAGGAGAGAGATAGCTGGAGGGATTCAGATGGAGGGAAGAAAGAAGAAATAGAGAAGGGAAAATAAAGGATCATTATAGAAGTGATAAGGGAAAAGAAAAGAGGTGAGACATCGATGGAAGCTATAGAAGTTAGGTCTCAGGAAAGGTCTCCGCAAGAATAAGTGACTCAACAGAGAGACTTTCAAGGCATTCCTGGAGGAAAGAAAGAAAAAAAATCTAAGGCTAACTCAGGGAGCATTCTTTACCAAGGGCCCAGCTGAATACCAAGGAAGAAACTGTGAAATGTGTTTAAAAACTCCAAATAAATGATAACACCCACCCACACATATAGCCTCAAAGAGTTTCTCTCCCAAGCATGTGGGATGGCTGAGCTTTGAAAGGCAGGATGCTTTTACCAAGTCATTTTCAAAGTATCTTACAATTATTAACTAATGGTTTCCCCACCAACTAGACCTTAAGACAGGTGAATAGTGTATGAAGAAAGGTTTTTGCGACTTTAGTTTAGAAACTTAGAAAATAGAGGCAGCCAATGCAGTAGAGAGTCAGTTGGGGAGTCACAAGGACTGTCCAAGTTCCACCCACCCTTGACATATAGTTGCTGAGTGTCCCTGAGTTAGAGTGAACTACTACAGCTTTACCATCTGGGCACTACAAAATGCTCTAAACTCTGGGTTCCACTTTGTAGGGTACCTTGGATGTTCAGCAAAGAGACCTCTACAGTTTGCTATAACTGAACACCAGAAATAGTTCTACTTTCATTTCCACCTTAAAGGCCTCTTTGCTGAACATCCAAGGTACCCTACAAAGTGGAACCCAGAGTTTAGAGCAACCTGGCTCTACTAGCTGCCTCTGTTTTCTAAGTTTCTAAGCTAAAGTTGCAAAAACCTTTCTTCATATATGACCACAACTGAGACCCTTTCTTGTCTCTAGATTGCAACTAGATTCTCTAGGATTGTAAATTTACAGGCAAGTTGAAGATCAGTTTTGGTAAAGAATTCCTTAGCTATGAGTTCTTTATACAAATGACATCACTGGTCCCGATCTCCCCTGACTCCCCTCCAAATAGAAGGAATCTAAAAGTAGCTTAATCATGCTGAACATGAGTTCTTCCCTAGAATATTCTCTTCTTCTAATAGTTGAAATATTAATTTGGTAGCCCTTAAATGTCAATTTTGTGTGAAAAGCAATGGATGAGACAACAATAGGAGCAAAGTTATAAAGTGGGGAAATACAAGTGATAACTTGGCAGTTTTGGAGAAAGTGAGGCTGATGAGTTTGCACATTTCTACCTCACTTAAATCCAAATCAATTGCAAGTCAAAACATCCTTCTCTGGATGTCGTTGGTTCTCTTCAAGAATAAAGAACAAACAACAATTAGACAGTTTGACTGTGGCACAGTGAACCTGGAGGAGAAGAATGCCAGTGAAATAAGATTACAAAGGTAACTTTACTTATACCCTGATTTTTTTTCCTGTTGAATTAGCTCTCTATTTTCAAATATTGCTATGAAGCATCCAGAATCATCAAGAAGATGAAGAATCCAGAAGCATCAAGAATCAAGCCAGCAAAGAGAAAAGAAATAAAAGAGGGAAAAAAAGAGGGGGAAAGTACATCTGGGATGGCCACTGTATAATTAAACACCAACAGCTACTGCAAGGCATTAATAATAATTAAAACTTATAATGTCAATTTCATGCCTCATTACTCAGATGTATCACACAAATCTTACTCTATGCTTCATGTTCTATTCCTTTGAGAGAAGGGTGATAATACACAGCAGCTCCCTTCCTGCTTTCTGATTGGTGAGATACCCTGCTTTTAGCAAGCCAGGCAGCAGCCCTATGACAAATGCTTTTTCATTATTCCAAATAGCATACAGTATTCCAAACTATGCCAGGCCTACTCGACAGTGAGAGCTGCTATCTAGGCTGTGAGCAATGTGGAACCAGGGATTGAACACCCTGCTGGAGTGGCACACTGAGGTCTAGGTTTTCACTGCTATGGAATGTCATTTATGAAACCTGGAAAGGGGATAGAGGGAATTAACACTAGAAGAACTAAGCATCAACAAATGCAATTTTCTTTTTAATTTTAATATAACATAATAATTTTCCCTATCTGTATAAATGTACTTTGAATATAAATATAAATATGAATAATTACAGGCAGAAATAATTGAACTTCAAAATAAATGTTTTTATTCTATTTCTTATTTTCTTTGCCTTAGGTTAAAAAATAAAAACACCAAGTCGATTGATGCAAATTCCTTCAAGGTATCTTAAAAACATTTTTAAGGCAGGGAAGCAAAGCATCTCCCCTTGCTTTTGGGGATTAAACCCCTTTGGCCAGAGAAAACTTTCTGGGTCTGAGTATGGCTCTCTTCTCAGGGACTTTTTATGAACACAAAAATTTCCAATCTGGAAATACCACCTTAAAGTTGGCCTTAGAAGTCATTGGGTTCAACCCTTAATTTTACAGATGAGGAAACTGAGGCAATGACTCATTCAGGGGAACACAGCCAGTAAGTGTCTGCAGTGGGATTCAAACTCAGGTCTCCCTAAATTCAATTGCAGCTCTCTATATACTATTTCAGGGTCAAGAGTCAGAGATGATTGAACAACAACAAACACGAATCTAGACCATGGCTTTTAATCAGCTCCATACATTTCTAAAAGAGCCCCTCATGGAAGATGACAATGTTTATCTTCCCTAAGGTCACCATTAAGAATACAAATATTGTAACTTCTCTTACTAGACATTTATGGCTCTTTCATTTATAAATCTGTTCAGGCTATTTCAGAATTAATTTATATTTTCTGTCTATACCATCTCTAGTGGGGGAAAGGGTGGGGAGAGGATGAATTCCATGCAGGTGGTATCTGTAATATGAAGCACTAATTCCTCTTATCTATTCCATATTTAACCTTGATCAAATTTCAAAAGGGCCTTCCCTTACCCAAGCAATTTCAACTTTGGTGCCATAGTAGGATAACTAAGTTTCAAAGATGGTGGCAAAACTGATGTTGGATTTTTGTGAGCACCCTCTCATCCATGTTATTCTCCAGATACTTCCATCTTGGAGATGAGTATCACTTTTCCCCAATTTTGTTAGGCAGAGGAATAGGAAGTAGGCGTGTGATTTCATTGATATAGGTAGGGAACTCAGATTAAGAGAAACTACCTCCATCAATGGAGTTGGAGTTCAGTGACTTCTCTGCAACTTAGAGAATTGCCTAGAGTTTAAGTGACTTGACAGGTCTTCGTAACTCTGAGGTAGGCTCTCTATCCACTATGGAAACAATTTTTCCACTGTTAGTTTTTGCTATACCTTTGAAGGGTTCCTTTACTAACCATCCTCAAATTCTGACCTTTGGGAAAGAAACTGTCAAATTGGAAGGTGTCTAACTTTCTAACAAAGCACCTTACTATATAAGAGATGCATGTTCATATTTTCTTCTTTGTTGTTTTTAATAGATTTTGAAAGTTGTTTTTATATTGCTTCCATTTCTCAGAACAGGAGTTCCCTATGCTGCTGACCGAATAAAACAGCCTGCCAATGTTCCTGTTAGTTCAGTTTTTAAAAGAACTGAATAGCCTCTCTCCAAACCAGCCAGTTGACAATCATCAATTAAGAGTTTACTATATGCCAGGCATTGTGCTAAGCACTGGGGATACAAAGAGTCCCAGGCTTCTTTTTAGCCTGAGAACAAGGCACTTCTTTCAGTTAACTTTTTCAGTGGTTTGGGGGCGGCCCTTCACCAAATCCAAAAAGTTCTTTTCTCATTTTCTAAATTCCCTGTACTACTTCAGTACCCTTACTCCACCCATCATCCACTCACACCTGGTTGGATTACCTATAGGTCAGCTTGTCCCCTTAAAACAGCCCCTTCATGGCTTCACAGATTATATATCTATTATATCATTCTCCTCCCCTCACAAGAGATTCATATGCATTTTAAATAACAGCGACCCGTAATTTTTTTTACTCTTATAAAATAAGAAACCATATTTATATCTAAATGGAAAAAGTGGTGGCTGTTTGGATAGGGGTGATGTCCCTAAAAATCACAGCTGTATTTGTGAAGAATCACCATCCATACTGTAAGGTGGCAATATACTTTCTCACAGAGGCGCAGTGTTCAGAAAAGGGCTAAGGACTCATCCTGTGATTTCCTTCACATAGGGAACTCCCAAATGAGGCAACTTCTTTTGGCAATTCAGGTCCATCTTGGAGCACTCTCTAGAATGCTCAGAGGCTACATGATCTTCTCAGCTTCACACAGGCAGTATGTGTTAGAGGTGAGCCTGGCACCTAGATCTTTCTGCCTCTAACAGCCTTCTAATGACTCACACGCTGCCTCTGGTGAAATCCCTTGTTCATGCCACATACATACATGGATACATATGTATCTTTCAAGCTTCAAGGTCACAGTATAAATGTAATATCCTAGCCTCATAGAATGTTTATTACATTACAGGTGATTCTTTTATGTTACTAGTTATAGTGTGTAGTTACTTAGTAGTAGCTATCCTGAGAGCATGGGAGCATTCACTGTCCATACTTCTGATCTTAAATTGTATGTAGAGATAGTGATAGATGATAGCTGCATTTAACCTTAAAGATCACCATGTTTCAGGGACAGATGAAGTCAACTGTATGAAGAGAGTTTATAAAGCACTTTAGATTTCTCCAAGTAAATGGTGTCATTTAAGGACCCCAGTCCTTTAAATCCTTTCTCAAGTTGGTCTATAGAATTTTATAATAAAACTAATGTGCTATAAAAAATGAACTTTTTCAATGCAAAACTTTTTCCTTTCTTCTCAAAGGAATTGGGCTTAAGAAAATGAGATTGCAGAAAGGTAGAAACTTAGATGTGGCCTTGGAGATTAGCCAGCTCAACTTCTTGATTTTACAGCTTAGGAAACAGAGAGGTTATGGTATTTACCCAAGGTCACAGGTAGTTAGAAACTGAGCTAGGATTTGAAACTAGCTCTCAATTCTTAATTTAAAATCCTTTAAGTTATATCAATCAACAAATATTTATTAAGTTCTCATTATGTACCAAGTACTGTGCTAGGCACTGAGGATTCAAATAGCATGACTAAAATATTCTGTATTTGCAAGGAGTTTATGTGAAATTGATATATTCTTCTGGGGAGATGAAGCCAGCTCTTAAGAAACATATACATGTCACCTAGCAGGATTTTAAGAAACCAGCTCTTGAGAAATACATACATGTCACCTAGCAGGATTTTAAGGATTGACCACATTTGTGTGTATCCCATATGGAAGTCACCCTTTAGCTTGCTATTTGACTTATTACCATCTTCATTCTCATAATTTCAAATTCTAAGGTTATTCAGGTTATTAATTATTGAAATTATAACCTTTTCCACTAATTAATCACTCAGTTTTGAGTTCTCAATCTAGTTTATTAAATAGCATTTAAAAACAGGAAAAAAATCTCTTTCCCTAAGTAATTATTGTGTCTCTCTGTTTCTCTCTAAATATACATATATATAATGTATATACAATATGTACTAGTGATATCTATTATACATACATACTAGATCAGAGGTGTCAGACAGAATACACACACATACATACACACATATCTGATCTAGTCTTACTCCTTCATTTTACAGATAAGGCAACTTTGGTTTAGAGAGTTAAAGTGATTTTTCTATGAGTGTCTAAGGTGGGATTCAAAATCAGGTCTTCTAGACTTTAAATTCAATAACCTACTCACTCTACCACACACTCTCTCAATGTTGAGGCATTACATGAATATACTATATGAAAAACATTCAATTATCAACATTAATGATAGGCAGAAGGCTATAGATTAACCCCTTGACAACTGGCCTTTCTACATAGCAAGTCAATCTATCTATACGTACTCGACTCCCCTTTGTCTGACCTCTCAGTACCCTCTTGGCTGGGTCCTAAAACCAACAGCATGGAGTCCAGGTTGCTGTAGATGGTCTCATTTTTTTAATCAAAGGTTGGCTATAATTTATGATGATCAGACCTTCCAGAAATCCTCCCCCCTCTGCTGTGGCAAACATAGCGAGACCTGTGTTCACCTGGAGGACACAAACAGCCTTGAACAGTTCTCATTTGTTTGGCAAGGGCAATTTCTGGCTCCAAACCTTTTTCAGTCCGACATGGCTAGAAGCCCAACCTTCATTACCTGGCACGCAGAGAGATACCGGATATCTGTGGCTCTGCCAAACAATGAAAAGCTCTGTCTGACTTAAGAACCTTGAAAACCTGAACCGAGGACACTATCAGCTCTGACATTCCAGTCTTAGAAATCACAACCTGAGTGTTTTCACATCTAGGATTCACCTGAGCCTTTGTGGTGTCTGTTAGTGAAATCAACAGAATTTTGGGTATCCATGTTTCTAGGTCCAATTTCTCCTAGTCCTTTACATGAATTTTTAAGTCTAGACCCCTTCACATAACATACACTTGTATATTTCTTAGTGTTGGGTTTTTCCAAGGTTGGTCTAGACTTGTAACAGCAAATCAGCCAGCATCTCTTTGTAAACGACTACTCTATGTTAGATACCACATCATGTTTATATTATATTCCAAGTGCCAAACTTCACGTGCTCCTTATTCTTAATCGGTGGCCTACCAGAAAATAATTAAAGCTTTGTGAGCCTAATTGTTCTAAGGATAGGTCTTTTTGTCTCTCTGAGCCTTTCTGCCTCCCTCTCTGCTTCTCTATCTCCCTGCCTCTCTGTTCCCTCCTCTGCCTCACTTCTTTCTCTGATTGTCTGTGCTTCTCTGCCTTTCTTGCCTTATATTTTCCTCTCTCTGCCCCACTTTCTGATCCCTCTCTGGGGCTCCTCTCCACCTCTGCCTACCTCTTCTTCCCTTTCCCTCTTCCTTCCCCATCTCCTCTCTCTCTCCATTTCTCCCTTTTCACTTCTCCTCTTTATCTCTTTTTCACCTCTCCCTTCCCTCTCCTTCTCCCCCTGCTCCCTCTCTTCCCTCCCTGTCCCTCCCTTTCCTCCTCTCTCTCTATTTCCATCTCTATCTTTGCCTCCATCTCTTATTTACTCATATTCTGGTCTATGTACATGAAAAAAAAATTCTTCCCTGGCAGACATTTTTGAAGCATTCAGCTATTGATTTTTCATATTGTTGAGGTTCATTATGTCTCTCCCCACACACCAAATCTACCCCTCTTCTGAGTAGCCCTATTACTTTTCTTTCTTTTTTTTAGGAGGCACAATCAGGATTAAGCGACTTACCCAAGGTCACACAGGTAGTGTCTGAGGCTGGATTTGAACTCAGATCTTCCTGACTTCAGGGCTAGTGCTCTATCCACTGTGCCACCTAGCTGCCCCTTACTTTTGAGGGCACTAAAATCTTTCCCAAACTCAGTGTCACCCTGAACTATTTACTCAACCCACTTATTCAGCTGCCAAGTCTTGTCATTTCTGCCTCAATACCTCTTCTCCTATATGTCCTTTTCTTTCCAATCACAACAGCCACCACAGGCCCTTTGTTTCAGGCCCTTTTCACTTCTTTCAATAACCTCTTATTTAGTCTCCTGCCCTTGAGCCTCTCCTTGAACAAATTCACGTTCAACATATCCACCAAATTGATTTTCTCCTCTTCTCAATAAACTTCACTGGCTCCCTATTACCCCAAGGATGAATATAAACATCCGTGTGACATTTCAATTTCTTATTTAATCTTTTCCTATCTTTCACTTTTCCAATCTTATATTCCCCTCTGTTCATCCTACTACCTAACTACACTGGTTCTTCTCATCACATGCCACTTCATGTCCTATCTCTGTGCCTTCACATACCTGGAATGTGGCTCATCCCTTTTGGAATCTGTGATTTCTTTCAAGGCTCAGCTCAAGTGCCAAATTCCACATAAAACCTTTTCTCATATCCTCTCCCACTCCTGCTGCTAGTACCTTTGCTCCCAAAACTACCCTGCATTCACTTTGTAAATAAATAAATAAATAAATAAATATGTGTATATACATACACATACATATATACATACCTATATACATATATGTTATCACCTCCTTTAGAATGTAAGCTCTTTGAGGACGGGGGCTGTTTTGCTTTTGTCTTTTCTTTTTGTCTTACCCATTGCTTAGCACAGAGCCTGACATACAGTAAGTACTTAATAAATACATGTTGAAATTTATACAATACAAAATGCGGTAATGACAAATAGCTTTGAAATACTTAAGAACTCTAACCAATGCCATGACCAATCACAATTCTAGAGGTTTCATGTTGAAATATTCTACCCACCTCTTGATAAAGAGGTCATGAACACAGGATGATTGAAATTGAGAAATATGTTTTTGGAAATGGCCAGTAAGAGAATTTGTTTTGCTTGACTCCGTATATTTCTCAGGGAGGTTTTATTTTTTTTCCTTTTCTTTTAAATTAGGGGGAGGTCAGAGAGAAGTAAAATAGATTTTTTAATTAATTGAAAAAATAAAAAAACCAGTAAGTAAATTAGATTATATTGAGACAGGAGGGAGAGAAAAGGTAATTAAGATCTAAAGAAAATTATAAAAACTAATTTTAATGACTAGTTGCCACCTCTCCACCTACCAGAACTTAGACCAGACCTGTCAAGGAGCCATTACTCTGACAGGTTTGATCTTCTACCTCCTAACTCTCCTAAAGCTTTGCTGTGGAGTTATTAATGAGCAGTCAAAAAGTCAGGAGTGAAAAGAATGCAACAGATACCTTCTAAGAATTAGACAGAATTTGACTTAATAGGTGGAAAGGAGCTAAAAACCAAGCCCTCTTGATACAAATTCTATATGTTCCCTTAATTCAGAGTTAAGTCAGAAAGAAAAATAGCAACTTCAAATGAAGTAGCCTGACCGACAAAAAGGACTGCCCTCAAAAGCAAGACAGAACACCATGCAATCGAATCTATTCCCTCAAATTAAAACGAGGCACGCTGATTCTCTGAGAGTCAAACACTAACAACGACCTGCCTTAGTACCATTCACAGGTTTTGCTGTGCTTTTAGGATGCTGGCCCCACTCAAGTATCTGATTAACCAAATCAGCAAATCCTTTCATTTGGCCTACAGAATGTCTGCCTCTGGCATAAAGGCCCTGTTTTTAGCTTGAGTTTTGTAAGACATCATCACAATACCCAAAGGTTCTCCCTTTACCTGATTATTTTTGTTCCCCACACCTGGGTTTTGAGAACAGTATTGCCATGCCATAAGAAAACAGCCAAGGACGCTTTCTCTTCTCTCTCACCATCTGCCTCTGAGACAACTTAAAGTACCAGGTGGAACCTTCCTTGAGGCCATTCATTCTTTACTTTGGGAAAATCTTGACATCCTATCATGTCTCAACACCCTACCTCCTAAGATGGCCAGATGGTATATGCTATGTAAAGTGAGTTAAATTAATTTTGTTCAGAGACTTGAGACATCCCCTGAGATAACTGGAAAATACCCTGAGTTATCACAAAAACTGTTGCCAGTCAATACCCTAAGTACAGTTGGTTTGTCTCTCTCCCACTTTTTTTTGGTGCCCCATGAATATTCTGGTGAAGCTTATTTTTACCTTCTCAAAATAATGTTTTTAAATGTATAAAATACAAAGAAAACCAATTATACTGTGATGAGCTAGCAATCTACATACGTATCTCAGTATTTGCATCATATATAACACATTATATAACTACAAAGTCTAATTATAAATAATATACATATATATTCCACATGTTTTTTGCTCAGTTTTTTTTTTCTTTTCAGTCATTTTTAGTCATGTCTGACTCTTCCTGACCCCATTTGGGTTTTTCTTGGCAAAGATATTGGAATGGCAGTGCCATTTCTTTCTCCACCTCATTTGACAAATGAGGAGATGGAGGCAAACAGGGTTAAGTGACTTGCCCAGGGTCACACAACTGTTAAGTGTCTAAGGCCAGATTTGAACTCAGGTCTTCCTGACTCCAGGCCTTGTCCTCTATTCACTGCACCCCCAGCCCCATACTTACACATATAAGTGTACATATATATATATATATATGTATGTATGTATACTTAAATGCATATGTGTGTATACATACACACAAAGCCCACACAAGTCTCATTTGATTCTTTCACAAAATCTATAGGTGATTCTCCCCTTCAGTCTTCCAGAGTACCTTTGGCTCTGAGAAGAGAGATAACAAATAGTTTGGTGGTTGGGGGGTGGTGTTCGTAGGGAACTGGCACCTTCAGCAGCTACTTGTCAACTAGTTAGCTGCTGTCTCCAGGCCAACAGGTATAAATCAAACAACAATGAACTTGAGTATCATTGTTCCTCTGCCCTTAAAGAAGATGTAACGTTGTTTACCATGTTAGGCTCCAAGGTTTGGGGGACCAAAGATGACAAAATCACTGTCTCATTTGAACTACTTGACTCCTTTTGAGCTAGGAGAGATCTTCTCTCACAAAAGTAGCTCCTCAGAAAACGGAGTCACCTGCAGAAAGGTAATACTTGACAGCCAGATGGCCCTTCATTGTCTATCCTCTGCCTTACCACCCTCTAGGCTTTTGCAGCCGGACTCCAGGTGTCATTTACTGTTCTATTTTACTGTCCATACACCACGGGGCAGGTAGGTGACATAGTAGATAGAGCCCTGGGCCTGAAGTCAGGAAGGCCTGAATTCAAATCTGGCCTCAGACACTAACTAGCTGTGTCACCCTGGGCAAGTCACTTAACCCTGTTTGCCTCAGTTTTCTCATCTGTCAAATGACTGAGAGAAGGAAATGGAAAACCACTCCAGTATCTTTGCCAAGAAAATCCCAAATAGGGTTATGAAGAGTCAAACATGACTGAACAACAATATATACACTGTTGATTCCCATCTATAAAACATCTCCCACTTCCTCTCCCCATCCCTAGTCTAACCAAATGTTTAGTCCTTGCTCTAAGAAGCCAGCCTCAGCTCCTATCTACTTCTGTCTAACTGCTCCATACTTATACGTATAAGTGTGCACTGTACTATACTTAAATACTATAAATGGCATCTACAGCAGCTACTGAACTAGAGCAAAACTGAGCTAAAGGACTCGTTCCTCAAAATCCACTAAGAATACCATTCTGTGGAATTCTATTCTACTCTTGCCCACTGGACACATGCCAAAAAAATCTTATGGACACATGCCAAAAAATTCCAGGCACACACTGCGACCTCCAGCCCTAAACTGGGCATCCTGCTGGTTCTTCCTTTGGACCAAAAGTATTTAACTCTAAAACCTGAAACTTCACAGAAAAGGAAGTCTTTAAAAAAAAAATTATACTTTTCAATTACTTGCAAAAACGTCTCCCTGCCTGTTTCAAATGCACGTGCAACTGTAGCCTTGTCTAAAACACTCTTTTGCTCTAAGCAGAAAGAAGCCTCTGAAGGATGGGAGACATGTTAGGAGATCTAGGGCCTCATTCATTTTAATCCCTGATTGATTCATAACTGGGTGAGACATTGTTCTACAATAAATGGAGACAGAACTATCAAGGATTAACGAGTGTTGACAGGAATGGCAGTGGACCAGAACTTGATACCTGGGTAATTTCCCAGCCCCTCACTTTTGCAAAAGAATATGAGAGGAAGAAATTATGAGAGTACAAGGTGTATGTGTCAAAGACCAGCATGTTCTAGCAGTAAAAGCTCTGGACTAGAAACCAGAAGACAAATGTTCAAATCTTGGATATGACACAGATTCTGTGATCTTAGGCGAGTAATATAACTATCCTGAACATCTATATATTTCATCTATAAAATAAGGAGTTTAGATTAGATAAGCTCTAAGGTCTCTTTTAGCTCTAACATTCTGTGATTCCATGACCTCCAGCAAAGTCCCCAACTCTACAGGTTCTCCATCAGTAAAAATGGGATAATCCTATGGAGTCAGCCTTACCTAAGATAACTGAAGTTCTTTTCTTTATTTTTTGGTGCTATATAAATTTTATGCTATAGTAAGTACTTAACTATCCCCAAACATGTCTGTGGAATGAATGAATTTGATTGTTACCAAAAAACCCATATAGATTCAATTACTGAGCAAAGAATAAAAATCAGCAAGTGCCACCCTGCACAAATCACTTAACTTCTGTTTGCCTAGGAAGAAGCTAGGTGACTCAGTTGATAGAATACTGGGCCTGGAGTCAGGAAGACCTGAATTCAAATCTAGCCTCAGATAGTCACTCGCTGTGTGACCCTGGGCAAGTCACCTAACCTTTATTTGCCTTAACTCATTGGAGAAGGAAATAGCAAATCACTCTAGCATCTTTGCAAAAACAAAAAACAACAACAAAAAAACCCAACAACAACAACCCACAGACAGTATTGAAGTGCTCCATGGGGTCATGAAGAGTCAGACAAGACCAAACAACAGCAACAAATTTTTTTGTTGGACCTGACGGCAGCATATTTTAATTACTCTTTAACCAACTTACAGCTGCTCTTTCAAAACTCCACCATAATTACTGATGAAAGATAGATTTCTTCATGATTTTGGTCACTCCACACATTTAAAAGCTAAGGCCAAAAGTAATCACAGGGCATATCATCTACCATAGGAAGTTTCAAACAAGTGCAGCTGAGCTATAATCGCTTCTACCTATGGCTAATCAAAATAAAATGCTATACCTTTGACTGTTAGCTAGGCAACTCTCTATCAGCAAAGGTTCAGTACTGCAATCACTGACATAATTCTAAAGAAAATGAGGGCACAGGCTTCTATTTTGAGGGGGTAGAGGGGAGACATGAATACCTCTTGCCGGCTTCTTAGCAGGTAACATGAATCAAAACTAGACAATAATTGTCCAATTATCCATTTCACTTTCCCTGTTTAGATATAATCCCAGAATCCTGGGATGACTGAACTGGAAAACTTTTAGGTAGATTCCAGAATGGAATGTGGGTACTAGAAAAAGCAAGACACGGAACCTAAAAGGAGGTCTTGTGACCCAAGATGTTTCCCCTGCTTTATATCTAGAAAAGAAGATACCTTCAGTGCCCAGCTCTGTTACCATTTCACAGCGCTCTGTCATATAGAATTTATTCTTCACAATTTACTCAGAAACGCTCAACGATAGCAACAATTAACCACCACAGTATCAGCTGATGTTTTCTTTCATAGACACCTTGCTCTGCCTCCGTCCAGGAGAGACATTAATCGGATCCACGTTTTTGATGAATGTACAGCGAGTCAATAAGAAAGTCATGTTGCTGAGTGACCCGCCCCTCCAGCACACTCAAAGTATCGAAGGGGTCAAAGAAATAAATCACTGGCTTCAAGTCCAATCTCTCTCTGCTTTTCCAATAGGGAGAATTTAAAGTGGGCAATTGCTATTAGGAGTTACTTTATGTTTCCCTTACTTCAGCTAAAGTTATCATTTTTGTTGATGCAGCAAAGCAAGGGGAGTGAGATAAGTGAGAGAAATAGGAGAAACAGATGATCATGTAGTCGAGGAATAAGGCTAGTATTTTATTGTTTTTCTTTAAGAAAAATAAAACTCATTCCCTCAAAGTCCTTCAAATGTGTTCTCGCATTCGGTCTTTGCAACGACCCCGTGAATCAGGCAGAATGGTCTTTTCTCCATTTTGCAGATAAGGAAACTGAGGCCCAGGAAGGTTCAGTGATTTGCCTCAGGTCACACAGCTAAGTAGTGGCAGAAGAAAGAAAAGAAATTAGGTCCCACTCTAGCTTTAGGGCACCACAGCTCTTATAAATTGCACTTAAAGGAAAATTTATTTAAGGTTGAGACAAATAGATTGTAAATGCAAAAGATGCATTTTTACTTTTAGAGTTTCTGACAATTGATAAATGGATGCCAGATAACAAGGTAAACTTTGTCCTGCAGCTAATAGGATGAAAAGAGGCAGCTAGGTGGCGTATAGTAGATAGAGTTTCAGGCCTAGAGTCAGGAAGCCTCATCTTCTTGAGTTCATATCCGGCCTCGGACACTTACTAGCTGTGTGACCCTGGGCAAGTCACTTAACCCTGTTTGCCTCAGTTTCCTTAGCTGCAAAATGAGCTGGAGAAGGAAATGGTACAGTCAGTGTCTTTGCCAAGAAAACCCTAAATGGGGGTCACAAAGAGTCAGACATGACTGAAAAATGACTGAACTGAACTAATAGGATACGTATTGAAAGGCCAGAAGAGGAAAGAGGGCTTTCATTTGTGTGGTTACTTCCTCCAAATGGTATAATGGACAGAGCACTGGACTTGGAATGGGAAAGAGCAGGGTTCGACTTCTGCTTCAAACAACTGCTAGTTCTGTGACCCTGGCCAACTCATTTAACCTCAATGGACCTTAGTTACCTCATCTGTAAAATGAGGAGGTTGGACTCACTTTCTAATCTCTATATCTATGATCCTATGAATCTATAACTTAGTAGGAGCACAATAGCAAAGATTGAGAGCAAGAAAGAACCTTATCTTGTCCAATGCCTCTATTTTACAAATGAGTAAACTGAGGCACAGGTAAATTGTGACTTGTCCAAGGTTACACAGGTAGTAAGTTTCAGTGGTCTTCAATTGTTGTTATGAAAGAAAAAAAAACGTAATACTCTTAGACCAATGAAATGATGAACCTGGCTGATTTTAACTAGGCCAATTCTCAGACAGCTGACACGCAGTCCGTGGGTCGCTGCCTATACTTGTACACCCTGCCAAGTTAGAAGTCTTCCACAGCTTGCTCACCATTATCCTGATTTTTAACACTAGAAGAACCAAGGGTGTCAATTGAAGCAAACTTTTAAAAACAATTTTATTATAATTTACTGTAATTTCTCCTTTCTGCACAAACATACTTTAAGTACAAATACACATAAGCAGATATTACAATTTTACTTTGAAATATAATTTTTCATACTCATATCTCTATTTTCTTTGCCTCATAGATTTAAAAAAAATGCATCAATTGGCACAGCTTGGGATCCTTTAAGGTATTTTCAAATTCCAGTCCTTTATTAAGAACCCAGGGAAATCTTCTGGTCATCAAGAACTATTAGGATAGGCTTTATTGCAAGTCAGAGGAATTATGGAATTCCATAGTCTATGACTTGTTGGGTGTGTAGAGATTACCTAATCCAACCCCTCCCTATGTTTTATCAATTAAAAACTGAAGTTCAGAGATGTCAAGTGAGTTGTTGGCAGAGACAGACTGAGACTCAATATCTCCTGATTTCCAGACCAGTGATGAATGGATCCATGATCTCCTTGATGTAAATATTTCAAAGGAGCATAGTTTTAGAGCTTCCCACCCACCTGGGAAAGTGGCAATCCATCCTGCATTCTCATCCAGTGTGATTCTTATCTAGTACCTAGAATAGAGTGGCACTTAAAAACTCTACTAGAATGAGGTGAGTCAAATGACAAGAAAATAGATTTTATAATCACTATCTTTTCTCTCCTATCTGTACAAAGGTGCTTTAAATACAGATAATTACAAGAAGATATTATTATTTTACTTTGAAATAAAAACTTTCATCCTACTATCAATTGACATAGCTTGGTCCTTCAAAGTACTCTTAAATCCTGGTCCCTCCAGAGTTAATTGATTGGTTGATCCCTATCCTCTCATTAATCTTCCAGAGAGGATCTGCTGAGTGCCAGAAACCTTCCTCTTATCTTTTGTTGGGTTTTTAAAATATATTTCATGGCTAATAACAGAGCACTCAGGCCCAATCATTCCTGTGTCATCCTTCAATTTCTCCATATAATGGGACAATCTCCCTTTCAATTCATACACTTCCTAGATGATAAACTTTATACTACTTCTTGTTTACAGATCATCATGGGTGGTATATATGCACCCAGTTTATATACACCCAGCATGCATCTCTCTCTTTGGGTTTCCCATAACTATAATTCTTCAGAGACTGTGTAGTTATGATTTCCAGATAAAGGATTACAGAATTATAGACTTAGAGCTGGAAGAGACATTATAAGCCATTGCATTCACCTTTCTCGTTTTATGGATGAGGAAACTGAGGCACAGAGGGATTAAGTGACTTGTCCAGAGTCACATAGTTGGTAAATCTCTGAAGCTGGACTTGAATCCAGATCTTTCTGACTCAAAAGTCTCGAACTCTATCCACTACAAGAAGCTATCTCTCAATACATATGGTCACTAGGAAAATACCCATGTTAGAAATATGTCTTTGCACTTCAGTCAGGAAGCAGTTAGGGATCTTGGGCAGCTAGGTGGTACATTGGAGAGATCTGGGACTGGAATCAGGAAGACCTAAACTCAAATCTAGCCTCCCACACTTACTAGCTATGTGACCACGGGCAAGTCATTTATCCCTGTTTGTCTCAGTTTCCTCATCTGTAAAATGAGCTGGAGAAAGAAATGGCAAAACATTCCAATACCTTTGCCAAGAAAACTTCAAATGAAACCACAAAGATTTGGATATGACTAAAACAACCTGAACCATAAAAAGTTTGGGATCACTGGAAGCACTTTAAAATGTCCCAAACATAATATAGCTAGTTCTCTTTGTCCTATTTAACTCTGTCCCATGCTATTTAATTATGTACTTTATTATGTATTAGTTCTAATATTTGTATCTATAACTGCTGCATACAATTATCTGGAGAAATGGGCCCCAAATGTAATTTGATTTGAGAGAGCCAAGAAACTGAAAAGAGGCTGTACCCATCTTTCCAGGCTATGTTCTCTTCCACCAAAATATGCAAATTACATTGTTACAAGATATCATTTGGTGGTTCATTTCTATGTTAACTTACAGAAATTATTCATTTGAGATCCTTAGTTACAAAAAGCTTTGTTAGCACTGCACCATGAGATTGACTATCTTGGTAGCTTTTATGGACTTAAGGTGAGCTTCATAAGTGTTTAAATTTAAAAATTCCATTCCATTCAAACAAGTGCATTGAGTGCCTATTATAGTCAAGACAGCGGTAGGGGCTGAAAATACCCAAATATAGAAGACAAAAACAACAACAACAACAACAACAAAAAAAAAAACAACCAAACCACAAAAACGTGTTCGTGTCTTTGTAAATAAAGTTTGCTTTAGCAGCAGCAGCAGAAAAGCAACCCAACAGCATGTTAGCGTTAACAGAGCTCCTGCATTAATTTGGGGTCTATTATCTCATATTATCATCATAGCTCAACTCAACGATCCATTTTTTTTCCAATACCAGCTAAAATGCTAGGAAGGAAAAGTTATATTGTGCAATCAGCATTTATTTTCCATAGGCATCTCTAATGTTTTCCAAGTCTAAATTCATTTGTACTCAAGGAGAAAATTTACCAGTGGCAGTTTTTTTACCTTGAAATACATTTTGGTGGATTAGTCAATCCAATTATTCCCTAACACATTTATGAGGTATACCAACTTCAAACCTTCGTGCTTTATTAAAACGAGCATAAACTCATTTAAAAGTAAAAATAAAGGAAACGAATACCCTTTATTCTAACTTTAAAAACAAGGCAGCTTCTAAGTTTAAGGTTTTTCCTCTTTTTTAAGAAAGGGGAGTAATAGAATTATTGATTTAGAGCTGGAAGGGAGGTCTAGAGGACTTTGATGCCTCACTTAAATCCAATTCATGAGCAAGTCAAGACATCACTGTGCTGTCACTGGTCCTCTTTGAAAGGAAGGACAAACAACAGCAAGAATATTAGAAACTCCAACTGCTTCATTTTACAGATGAAGAAACTGAAGTCGCCACTTGTTTAGGATCGCGGTAGCTAGATGGAGCATTGGATGGAGTGCCAGGCCTGAAGGCAGGAAGACTTATCTCCTTGAGTTCAAATCTGGCTTCAAATATTTACAAGCTGTGTCACCCTGGACAGGTCACTTAACCCTGTTTGCCTCAGTTTCCTCATCTATAAAAGTCACTCCTTAAAAATGATCATAAAAAACATAATAATGGGGCACAGTGGATAGAGCTCTGGTCTTGGAGTCAGGAAGACATGAGCTCAAATCTGGCTTCAGACACTTGACACTTACTAGCTGTGTGATCCTGGGCAAGTCACTTAACCCCATTGCCTAACCATAAAAAAAAATGCAACATAATATCTGCCGAATTTTCTCAAATGTGATTAGTCATTATTTTGTTTCTTTGAAATTGAGTCTCCCTATCTCACCCAGGCCATTCATGACCTGACCATGTCTGACCTAGTATGTTTGTTCTTTCTTAGTCAGGTTGCTGTCCATTTCTCCCTCCAGTCCTCAACCTCCTAACCCCATATTGGTGTTGGGGGTAGAGAGAATACCTGATCAAGTTCAGCCCTACTACAGCTCAAAACTCCTGAGCTCAAACAATCCACCAGCCTTAGAGTCTTCTAATAGCAGGAATTGTAGGTGTGTACCACCACTCATTTGTTTTGTTAAGAAAAAGAGGGGGCTTCAAAGAAAAAGAGTACTGAATCTGGAGTCAAATCCTACAAAAACATTTAACTTCCCTAAATCTCAGTTTCCTCACTTGTAAAATCTATAAAGGCCCCTTCAAGCTCTACATCTTATGCCTAGATGACTTCTCAAATTCTTAACAGTTTCTAAAAGTAGCAATCCAGTCAGGACAGATGACTTTTTTTTTAAACCACATATCATTCTCATAAGCCCTTAGTGGTCTAGGATTCTGACTAGGAAGGAATAGAAAAATATTTCTGGGAAGCTGAGGCATGGACTCCATGACCTCAACATTTCTACCTGCCTAATTCTAAAATCTGTATTAACACCAGAGTTACGAACTGTGTCCCAAAAGTCTTGGTGCAGTTTTGAGTTATGAAAGCTAAGACTTTTGGGACATGCTGTAGTTCTGAAGCAAATGGCAGGTGTGATAAATATTATCTCAGCGATCCAGGAAATTATTTTTAAGCTCCCAACTCTGATATTCATATTCTATGCCAACACTATTCTGTGTGAAACCGTTAACTAGGCAGGTTTTCCCGAAAGTGATTGGGATATTGCATGTCATTTTTGCTTTTAAGAGAGAGTAGTCAACTATTGCTTACTTTTTGAACAATTTGCCAAGCAGCCAAGTATAGAATAACAGGTTGATGAAAGATGTAAGGATATTTCAGCTGGAATAAAAAAGAATATAGATCTATGACTATATTTATTTATGAGCCTAGTATAACCCATCACATACTGTTCTAACAATTTAGAGTAAAATATTTTGGGCTTATTTTGCTCTTCCTAGAATACATATGTATTTTCTCCTCTTTTCTCCTCAGTTTCTTACTCCTGACATTTAGAACCAATGCCCTCTTGTTGCTATGCCACCATCATCTGCCAGATTTTCTATCTCACATAAAGCAAAGCACAACTGAAACCATGACTACCGCAATTCCAAAAACCCTTGCAATCATGCAAAATTATGTGACAAAAGGTTCTCAATGCAATTCTTCCAGCCATAGCCTCAACTCTTCTTCCAACCAGTCAACTCCAGCCATCTTCACGTGCAAGGAAGACATACAGAAGTGCATGAAAATCTATTCTGTATCCTCAAAAGTGGCAGTGTCACAGTGAGTATCAGTGCAGGCATTTTCACTGGAAACACAATAAATTATCCGGGAGGCAGAGTGGTGCTATGAAAAGAGCCTTCATTTTGGAGTCAGGCTGTGACAGATAGGACTCCAAATGGACTTGGAGTCAAGAAGACAGAGCTCAAGTACATTCTCAGTCATTTACTAGCTGGGCGACCCTGAATAAGTCACTTAAAATCTCTGAGCCTTCATTTCTTCATGAAGGGGTTGGTCTAGGTGGCCCCTAAACTGTCTTCTTGCTTTATAATCCTATGATTTCATTCCAAGTGTTGGACTCTGCCCTTATGTCAGTCACTTCATCCTCTGCAGATTAATTTTCTTTTTATGCAAATGAGGAATTGGATTCTGGTCCTGCTACTTACAAGCTATGTTACCATGGGCAGGTCACCTCTCTAAGCTTCTGTTTCTTCATCTGTAATATAAAAGCATTAGACTGGATGACTTCTGAGGTCCTTTTAAATTCTCAATTTATGATTCTATGATTCCTGTCTTACAGAGTTGCTCCCCTTGAGGCAGCATAGATTAGGGAAAACTCAAGGAGGTATCCTAAATTTAAATTTCCTAACCATCATTAATTTTATGTATCAAAAAGGAGAATTCTTTGATGTGTGAACTGTTCTTTCATCTTTCTGTGCTCCCAGAAATTGTAATAGCAAGTTTGCACTCTGTTTGGAGTAGTGATAACTGCAAGATTTTTCTCTGATTTCAACAAACTATACCATAGGTACTTAATAAATACTTGTTGATTTGAAGGTAAAAATGAATAATAATTCTCATCCAAAAAAGTATAATTAAGCGTATTCTTTTTAAAAGCTGAGTTCAAAGGGACACTTAAACATTGCAACTAAACAATATTATACTACAGATCTTTAGATATTATTAATCCACTGAATAAGCTCACATGTTTAAAATATTCATTTTTTAAATAATGAAGGTTTTCAATGGACTAACTTGAGGGTAGTGAATAGAAAACCAACCTTGGATTCAGGATAGGCTGGGTTCAAGCCAGTCAATCGCACCAACAAGCATTTATTAAGTACTTGTTAGGTTTAAGGCACTGTGCTAAGTACTTTGGATACAAAGACAAAATTGAAATAATATTTGCCTTCAAGGAAATTACATTCTCATGGGGAAGATAACATGGACACATGAGTATAAACAGAGTATGTACAAAAGGAAGAAAGATAAGGACTGGGTTTATGATTTACTTCCCTGATATATGGAGCTACCAGGTGAGGAAACTCCTCCTATCAACATAGGTCTGCAACTTAGAGTGTTGCCTAGAACATTGAAAAGTTAAGTGACTTACATAAGGTCACAGAGGCAGTAAATATGAGAGATGGGATTTGAACCCACATCTTTCTGGCTCTGAGGCCAGTGCTCCAGCTACTGCAAAAGGCTGACTCTCAAAAATGAATGCAAGGTATTTAGGGGAAGGAGCATCATAGTAGCCAGAAGCAAAGAACAAACTGAGTTTGCATCAGCAAAAAGAACAGAAGAAGTAACAGTCAGACAGGAAGAAGTAGAATTCAGAGAAAATAGGATTTACTTGGGTTGAATTGTGAAGGAGACCAAGGATTCCAGAAGTGGGGGTGAGGAGGGAGAGCATTCCAGGCATGGAAGATAGTTGGCATGAAGACAGAGAGACAGAAGATGTAGCATTATGTTTGTGGGTCAGCAAGTGGGTCAGTGTGGCTGGAATACAGAGTATAGAGTAATTCTTACAAAGTGTAAGAAGTCTAGGATGGATGAGAGGGGTCAGGTTGTAAAAGGCTTTAAATGACAAAAAGAAGAGCTTGATTTGGTCCTTGACAAAAAAGGGAGTCATTTGAGCATACTGAATGGGGTAAGGAAGATGACATAATTAGACCTGGCTTTTGCAAAAGTTGGAGGGACGGAGGGAGGGAGGGAGTGAGAGAGAGAGAGAGAGAGAGCGAGAGAGAGAAAGATAGAAAGAGAGAGAGAGAGAGAGAGAGAGAGAGAGAGAGAGAGAGGGGGAGAGAGAAATATGGGGAGGGAGAGAGAGAGATGGGGAGAGACAGGGAGAGAGACTGACAGACAGAGAGAGATAGATGGGGAGAGACAGTTGAGTGAAAGATGGATTGAAATGGGGAGAAGCAGGGAATCCAGACAGAAGGCTACAGAAATAGTTCTAGGGGGAAGTGATGAAGACCTGAAGTAGGGTAATGGCTATGTGAATGGAGAGAAAGGACATATGAGAGATGTAAAAAGAATTAACAAGATTTGTCAACTTATTGGATAACTTTGGGGAAAGAGAGGGAAGAGTTCCAGATAACACTGAAGTTATCAAACTCGGTAACTGGAAGGATGTTGGTGTCTTCAATAGTAATAGAGAAGATTGAAAGAGAATTTGCTTTAAAAGGAAAGATAATGAGCTTTGTTTGGGACATGATCAATTTTAGATGACTCCAGGAGATCCAGTTTGTAATGTCCAATGAGTTGGACGTTACATGTGGAAATTATATTTGGAAACCATGTCAGGTTTGTGCATATGTACCTGAAGAGGTGGGGGTATCACTTTTGCACATGTGTAGCTGGTGATGTAGGACTAGTACTCAGGAGAGAGACTAGGACAGGATATATAGATCTGGAAGTCATCTATAAATAGAAATAATCATTGAACCCATGGAAGTTGATGGAGTCACCAAGGCTATAGAGAAAAAAGGACTTAGGAGAAAGTCATGGGGTATATATACATAGTTAATAAGTACGGCATAGATTATAAATCAGCAAAAGAGCCTAAGATAGGAAGCAAATCAAGAAAAAGCAGCATTCCAAAAACCTAGAGAGGAGAGACCATCCAGAAGCATAAGGTTGACAGTAATGTTAAATAAGTCAGAGAGGTACAGAAGGATTCAAAGTGAGAAGAGGCCATTAATCATGTCAGGAAGGAGACCATTGGTAACCTCATGATGATGTCAGAAGCCAGATTACAAAGAATTTTAAAAAGAGTGGGAAAAGAGAAGGTAGTGGTCCATAATATAGATGCCTTTCTCAAGGAATGTGGCTGAGAAGGGTGGAGAGACATAGGATGATAATTGGTGGGAATGGTAGGATCAAGTGCAAATTTTTGGAAGATAGGGGAAACTTCAGGCACGTTTAATATATAGGCGTCAGGGGAAGGGACAAGCAGAAAGGGAGAGTTTTGCCTTTGGCTCATATTTTCTATGATACTCTCAGTCTTTCTCAATGATTTTAAGTTCCAGATGAATTGCTGAATGGCCAATTTTCATCAATGGAAACAATTCTCTAAACCTATGAAATCAAAGGTCCACCAACCCCACCAAAAAGAGTCACAGAAAAAACATACAGTTGGATTCTCCGCAAGTTATATGGGAGTATCTGAATAATAACAAAATAGAAAATACATTTTTCCCCTTAGCTTTGGGGACCAAGGAGGCCCAGCCGAACACGTGGCAAACATTAGATTTTAGAGATGATTGCAAGGCTTACAACCTAGTCTAAAAAATTCACTTGGGGGCAGAAGCAAAGCCAAACTCCCATTCAAGGCAGAAAAAAATTTCCATGCTATGCACGCTATATACTAATTGTAGTAGGGAAAGGGCACCATTAATCAGGAGTAAATCCTACAATCTTCAGCCAGGTCCAACTCCAGCTGAATTCAACAGGAACTTTGCCTATGGGAGTAGCCTTATACCTAACCTATTAATATAAATAAATCTCCAACCAGCTTGTAAATGCATCCTGTATCCTGCTGATGTCAGAAACTGCCAGGGTTTTGCTTTCACAGTTTAATACCACACCATCAAAATATCTCAGAGGAATTCATCACAGTTTCTTATCATTTATCCTTTATGGAGAGGAATGCTTTAGTACATGTGTGCGTCTCATTAACATCTTATGTAAATCCACGAGAATTATCCCCAATCCCATTCTTCATCCAACACGTGAACTGCAGCAGTATCATTCCATGCTAACCTATGGGGGCCTGTGTTTCCAGAAGCACTCTATGGGAATTTGTCCTCAGAATTCCACAAGTGAGACAGCCTGGCCTTCTCCCTCTGGCTTGTGAAAATGTAGTAGGTGTTCTGTCTGCTGCAATCCCTTCGCTCAAGGTATGGTATTTCCTACAGTCACATCCTCCTCATCTGCAAGCTAAGAAACACCTGGCTGATATTCCAAGTCATGTTTCAGTAACGAAAACGCAAAGGAGACATAGGCCGGTGAATGGGAAATAAAAAGATGAATTGAGAGACCCATGCCTTAAGACATACTTAAACATCTCATAAGGTTAGGGAGGAATCCGGAGACAGGATGCAAAAGTTTACAGGTGTGCATATACGTACATATATTTCTGATTGGGAGCAAGGAAGGTGACTGGCCCCTTTTGAAGGCTCTTTCCTTCTACCATTTTGACTTCTGGCTTAGATGCTAGATTCTGTATTGGAAAGAAGACTGGATTTAGAATCATAAAACCTGAGTTGTAGAAAAGGTTTTGCCCCTTACTAGGCTCTGTGATTCTCAATTTTCTCATCTATAATATGAGGATAATCCTTGAACGAAGTATCTCTCACAGGGTTGCTGTAAGGAATATGTGATTTAAGGATAGATGCTGCAGAGATGTTGATATGACATAGAGATGTATATATAGATGGATAGGGAATAGATCTAAGATTTCATGGAATGAGAAAACATTCTCTACCAGTGTCCATCGGCAACTTCTCTAAAAGTCTTAGAGGTACCACGATGTTATTGTTGTTATTCGTCCTTCATTTTCAAAGACAACCAATGACGTCATGGGTTGATGTCTTGACTTGCCAGTGAATTAGATTTAAGCGAGGCAGAGCTGCACAAAGTTTTCAGGCTAGCTCTCTTTTCCAGAGTCATCAAAGTCCAGTGGCAAAACAAAAGTCAAGACAACTGGCGATGGCCCCAGATGCAGTGGATGACCTTGGCATCTTTGTGACACTAAGTGACTTATTCTGAGTCACAATGCCTGAATGAGTCAGAGGCGAGAACTGCACACAGGTCTTCCTGGCTCCAAGCACTGACTTTCTACCCATTACACCAACCTGCCTCTCATATTTAGTCACAGGGTAGCATCAAGGTATTAAGGTTTAAAATTACACTAAGACTTTTGGGACAAGCTGCATATGGACATATTTATGCATCACTTTGTAAACAATGAATAACTATGTAAATATACGTATTATCTTTAATAAAGGAACAAAAGCAGGAAACGAGTCAAGAAGTTACAGACAAGCTCTTCTGGGCAGGAGTTCTCAATGTCAGTTAATACTTTGCCTACAGATAGGATCAGGAGAATAAGCTCACAGAGGAGAGAGATGGAGGTGAGAGAAGGAATAGAAGAATATAAAATTACCTTTGCCCTTGAACCTCTCGAGTAAGGACAGATCTATTTCAGATACAGGTATTGGGGGAGAAAGGGAAGGAAGCATTTAAAGTCACTGCTAGTCCATATCTCTCATGCAGCAAACCTTCCTGTTGGCAAATATAAATGACACCTGGAAAACAGCTTTGCCAGTGGAGAGATTGTCTAGCTAACAAAAACTGCGGATAAAGTTTGTCAAAGAGGTAAAAGTATTTCCATTATATCAGAAGCCACAGATTCCTAGCACCAAAAGCTGTGCTGGATTCTCAGCTGGTTTTTGTTATTGTTGTTGAGTTGTTTCAGTTGTGTCTGACTCTTCCTGACCCCATTTTGGGTTTTCTCACAAAGATACTGGAGTGGTTTGCCATTTTCTTCTCCAGTTCATTTTACAGGTGAGGAAACTGAGGTAAACAGGGTTAAGTGACTTACCTGGGGTAACATAGCTAGTAAGTGTCTGAGGCCAGATTTGAACTCAGGTCTTCCTGACTCCCAGCCCACTGCACCATCTAGTTACCTTTCATGAAACACGTGAAAGAAACAGGAAGGGATCTTCGGGCAGTTATGGTCCAGTCATTGCTCAACTTGCAGGAATTGCCCTACATGGCATCTATACCAAATCAGCCTCTTTGAAGATTAGAGGAAGACAGCTTCAGAAGTGCATCTAGAACAAATTCACCTCTGTATGTGTTTGTGTATATGTACGTGGGTGAGTATATATACCCACCTATATACATACAAGGGCTAAGTACAGAATAATAAAGGCTATCCTTTATATGGTGCTTTAAGGTTGTGAAAGTTCTTTACCCATGTTACCTCCTACAGGCTTATAATTATACACATATGCATGCATGTGATACCCTATATATGCATATAATAATTATACCTACATACATGTGTAGGTATATGTTTTGTGGCTTTGCATATATTATTATTTGCTTATGTGTATACAAGCTTCCTCTAATAGAATGTAAGCTAATTGAGGACAGGGCTTTTTTTTTAATTTGTATCTTTGTATTCCCAATGCTAAGAATATAGAAGGTGCTTAGTAAATGCTTAATCGATTGAAATAATAAACTAAACTATGCCAGTCATCCAAAGATCTCCCCTTCCCCCCACCAAAAAAATTCTATACTTTAAAACCCACTATAATTCTCATGTCTATAAACAGGTGAATAGAGGCTAAGGGGAGGTAAATGATTAGCCCAAAGGTCAATAGCAGATAATTGAATCACAGAATCTCAGCTTTGGAAAGGACTTCAGAGGTTGATAAGGCCAAGCCATACCTGAATAGAAAATCCTTTTCCTTGATTAGCCTCTGCTTGATGATCTTCAAGTGACGGGCAACTCGCTACCTCTCAAGTCAGTCCATTTCATTTTTGGTCAGCTGTAACTGTTGGGAGGGCAACTAGGTGGCACAGTAGAGTTCTGGGCCAGGAAGAGTCAGGAAGGCCTGAGTTGAAGGTTGGTCTTAGACACTAGCTGGATGACCCTGGGCAAGTCACTTAACCCTGTTTGCCTCAGTTTCTTCATCTGTAAAATGAGCTGGAGAAGGAAATGGCAAACCACTCCCGTATCTTTGCCAAGAAAACCCTAAATGAGGTCATAAAGATTCAGACATGATTAAATAACTGATATTTCTAACAGCTGGTAAGTGTTTACTTTTGTTGAGCTGAAATCAGCCTCCTTGGTTATTTCTTATCCATTACTCCTGGTTTTGCCCTCTTCTAAATTTGGTCCCATTTATCAGTATTCTTCCTAAAATGTGACATCCAGAACACAACATTCCCAATATGGACTAATTAGTGGAACCATTGCATTTCTCCTTTAAGACACAATGTCTCTATTAAAGAAGCCTAGAATAATATTAGTTTGGGGGGCTGTTATGTTATCTTATGGACTCATTCAGCTTGCACTGAATTAATCACTGAAATCCCGAAGGCCTGATTGTTTTTTAGCCATATCTTCTCTGACCTATATGTGTTCAGTCACTTTTTTGAGCCCAAGTATAAAACTTTATATTTTTTTCCTTTAAATATTTTGCCAGCCCCCCAATACTTCCTCAGATCCGCCTCTTTGATACCCATGATATGTCATTCCAAGTGTCCAACCTATAGACTAATAAACAATCTTGCAAACAACAGAATAGATCCTAAAGATATCTGAAGCATTGTTATTGCAGTAATTTTTCAGTGTCTCTAGTAACCAGAAGCTGTGATCAGGACTTGGAGTCTAGGAACCTAGCTAAATAAAACAGAAGGGGATAAGTTCATGGGAGATTGATGATACTTGGTTTCAGGAGTTGAACTGGTCTGAGAGCATTCATAAAGGCTGCTGTTATGAGAACTTCAGTTATGAGTACTTATTCTGTTGGGCTATATCCAGAGGCAGTGTTATCAGCTTCTGACTTGTCTTTGAAATTAATCCAAAATATTTTTAAGGGGAAAATAATCCTGTACTTTTCTGAAAACACAATAAAATTGAATTAAAAAAATTTTTTTAAACTGTACTTTCCCCACAAATCTTTCATTTAGGTTCAGCCATGTGTTATATGAGATTGCTCTTAGGGAAGAGGAAGGAGAGGAATAGTGGAGAAAATTATGATGATGTAAAAAACAAAAGACCAATAAAAGCTTATTCTTAAAAAATGCTATCTTTCCTCATCTCTGACTCACAGAAGCCCTAGATTTCTTTAAAGGAGAGCTCAGGTGCCTCTTCCTATACAAAGCCTTTCCTGATTGCTCTCATTCTTAGTGATTATTCTCAATTGAAATGGCATTGTATTTACTTATCCTGCCCCACTAGAGGTATGCTCTCTGAGGGCAAGGACTGCTTTATTTATGTCTTTGTATCTCCAGAAGTTCAAATCCAGCCTCAGACACTTACAAACTGTGTGACCCTGGGCAATTCACTTAACCTTGTTTGCCTCAGTTTCTTCATCTGTAAAATAAGCCGGAGAAGGAAATGGCAAACCACTCTAGTATCTTTGTCAAGAAAACCCCAAATGGGGTCACAAAGAGTTGGAGAACTGAAAAACAATGGAACAACTATCCCCGAAAGTTAGCACTTTGTCTTACATATAGTCAATCAACCCATAAACATTTATGAAGCACCTACTATGCACCAGGCACTGTGCAAAGTGCTGATTCACACAGTGAACCTACATTGAATGTTTGTTGAACTATTAAATTTAATGAAAAGATACAAACCAATGGAGTGTCAGCATTTTTCTTTGGTTTTCATATGTAACAGCACATGAAATTCAGGCCAAATTTAAGGGGAAGGCAGTACTTGCTTTTCTGAAGGCCACAAAGTTAAGCAAATTCACCACACACATTCCAGTTTGACAGAAACTGGGCAAAACATTCTTTCTTTCCAGTTTCTAATTTTTTTTTTCATTTTTATCACTTCACACTACCTCCAGAGCTACCCCAAAGCAGTAAATAACAGACAATATGCACATACTGTGTATATGTATGTATGTTATTTATGCATATACATTTAATTGTAGAGTTAGCTCTTCTCTGCCTCTTGACCAAACTCTAAGTCTCTTGAGGGTCAGAATTTATCATCTGATCTGGAAAGGTGTCTCTTCTGCATCAAGTACAATGCCAGGCACCCCATGGATCTTAGCAAGCAATACCCCCCAAAATTAGAAAGACAAATTTATCTGTGACCAAAGTTATTGGATTCACCACGGATCACATCTGGAAACCATTAACCTGAATTTTGCTTCCCAAACTGGCTAAAGGTGGTAGTGGAAGGCTGATAGAGATTAGGAGCTAAGGAAAAAGTGTCTAGTGCCTAGTTTGTGTCAGGATACTGGAATTTATTTTGCCTTCCTTTTCCTGATACCTCTAAATCAAGCTCAACTCTATTCTCATGGAGTCCATGGAAATGCACAAACCTGTCTGCTCACATATTCCACCACTGAAGGAGGCTGCCAGTATAGCCTTCACTGAAATCTGTCATCAATCTCAAAAACATGCCAAAAGGAATACACCAAGACTTCTAAGGAGGCTGTCTCATCTTTTTTCGTCTTCAGCCAGCCACTGAAAGAATGGGCACTGGGTCTATCTAGCTAGCCACAGGCTTTGAAGTCTTAATTTTTAAGACAAGAAATCTCATGAATTATATAATCAGTCATTTAATAAACATTTGTTGAGTGCCTGTTATGTGCCAGGCAACTGTGCTAAGTGCTAAGGGTATTATGGGGGAGTTAGCATGGTCTAAGAGGAGTCTGGGGTTTAAAGTCAGAGAACCTGGGATTCTAATTCTGGCTCTGACTGATACTTAAACCTCTGTGTGACACTGAGTAAGTCACTTCCCTCTCTGGGTTTCAGTTTCCTCATTGTTAAATGAAAGGGATATACAAAATAATCTCCAAGATCTCATTCAGATCTAAATTCTGGAAGTTTATGAGTCTGCGTTCCTGAATCTGAAAAAAAACAAAAAAAACAAAAACAACACAAAAACTATTTCTGTGTGTCTTGAGGACTTCCCCTATTTCTAAAAGCCTTAACTATGAGAGCCCTCTCCTATTGCCCTTCCTAGAGGTGATCTTTTCCTTGGAATTCTGGTGATGATTCTCCAAAGGGATTGCTCCCCCCCTCCAATTAATAGTACTTTATTTTTTCCAATTACATGTAAATCTAGTTTTCAACATTCACTTTTATAAGATTTTGAGTTCCCAATTTTTTCCCCCTCCCTTCCTCCCTAAGAGAGCAAGCAATCTGATGCAGGTTATACATGTATAATCATATTAAAAGAGATTGCTTTTAAAAAAAAAAAGATGGTTGGTTGTATCTAGGCACCTGCTGACCTAAAAACCAGGGGACCAGGAAAGGAATGCAGTTAGGTCTTGTGCCTAAATTCTTCCTCTTTGATTTTCACAAGACCTAACTGAATTATCATTAAGAAAAGGGGCAGGGTGGGGGAGAAGGGAAAGGGATGTGTGGGAGAGTAGGGAGGGATAGAGGGAAGGGGAAAGAACAGAGTTAGGGAAAGACTTCATTTGGGATACATCCAAGCTAAGCCTGAAGGAAGACAAGGAATGAGATGTCAGTGAATGCCAGCCATGGGAACTAGCATGTCTTGAAAGCAACCTGATAAAGTTGCTATAACATTGGATCCTGAGTCAAGAAGATCTAGGTTTAGACACAAGCACATTTCAAGGAGAGGAGGGTGGGGAACATCTATCAGTAGAAATGAAGAATGAACCTGATCAGAAAATAGGAAAAACAAACCTAGAGAGCCAAGAGAAAGATTCTAGGTGCTAGTTCCTAGAAGAAGCATTAAATAGACTAAACTAAAGTACATACTACCTATAACTGGGGAAAACAAGAGAGACCCATGGTGGAGGGGGTGGGGGCTCTTGGGGCAGTGAGAGAAGGATGGGATGACTGGCTTACAACTTCTAAGGGAAATGTTGAAATGAAGCTTGGGCTTATATTCCTTGGTTCATATTCTGGGAAAATAAATGAGAAGCTGACTCATCAAACACCCCCACAGGCACCAGAGGCGCCATGTGGAATATCATCATACCATGCGTAGTATGCTGCTCCTACTTCTGGCCTATGTGACGTACTCTTCCTGGATACTTGTGGCATAGCATTAATGTGATCCTTAGCTTGGTAGGTATCTTCTTATATGTCTTCAAATTGAGGTAAGGGAAAAATGAAACAGCTTTTCCACACATATTGCCAGATCCCAGGAGAAGCATGATCATAAGGAACCCAACATGAATATCACCATCATCATGAAAAAACAAGTACTTCTGAACTAATCTGTATAGTATATGGATATTGAGACATTGGTCAGAGGCAACATATTCCTGACCATCAAACAGTTTATTCTCTAATAATTATAGTTTACTTATGTAGCTCTTTGGTTGTACGTATATTATTTCATTTAATACAACAATCCTGTGAGGTGGGTGCTATCATGATTATCCCCATTTTATAGATAAGCAAACTGAGCTTCAACAAGGTTGAATAGCTTGCCTAAGGTCACACAGCTAGTAAATGTCTGGGGCAGGCTTCAAACCTAGCACTTAACGGAAAGTCTAGTCACTATGTAACTAGGTCACATGGCCTTGAAGACACAAGCCAGCGCCCATGACTGGAATTCTCTGCTACCTCTTCCCTTTATGGCTCCCCTTTCCCTGACCCTGCTTTCCATGCCTCCCTCTGCATCCCCCAAACATCATTAATGCTATCTTTTGCCACTAAATACCTCATATTTATTTATGGGTATGTAACAGCAGAATGTAAGCCCACTGAGGGCAGGAAAATTTCAATACCGTCTTTGTATCTTCAAAGCCTAGCACAACCTCTTGAATGCAATCAAGAACTTAGAAGTTTATTGAATTGAAAAGAAAGAGTGATACACAGAGCCTCTAAATGAATAACAGATAAATATGTGTGACAAATGAGATTAACTATGTCTTATTATGTATAAGGGTAACCATGAGAGAAAGCAGCAGTAGTTTGCCATCTCTGGACATGGCTAATTGATCTGGCATCATAAATATCAGCCCTGCCTGCTCCCTAGAGATAGTTCAATGCTGACTGCTCCAACTTTTATTTCTTATCTTTCCCACCCCTTGCCTCCCATCATTTACAGAAAGAACGTGCGTCCTGGAACCCAATTTGAGTGTCTGTCCAGAGGGAAATTGTCCCCTCTGACTTGGCTTACATTACATCCTCTAGCCTCCAGAAAAAAAAAAATTTCAACTTTTCTAACCTAAGCCAAAAGGCCTGTCCCAAGTTGAGCTTTTCCTTGCCAACATTTTCTGATTGCATTTTTCTGTATTAGTCATTACCAGGAGAGTGATTTATTTAGAATTGGGAAGAAGGCTTTTGGAAGCAAAGTCTAAACTGTTCCTTCCAGTAGATTGTGTTAAATAAAAAACAAAAACTCTCTGGTACAGATTCTAGCAAAAGGGAAAAAAAAGCCTTTGTATACTGAGGTAGGAAAAAGCCTTCTTATGAATTATAATCTGATTTACAGCCTCCATCTCCCACCCCATTCTTCTATCCCTACTTTGCTTAATAAAATAACTCAGTGTTTACACTGTGCTTCTTACACTTTCCCATATTTGTGCTTTGGTATACTAAGTAGTCACACACACACACACATCTCACACAGTGAAGTTGGGTGACATGACTGACAAACCCCCAGAGACAAAGAAACAGGTTCAGCTTCACACAGACACCTTCATTCCGAGGAGTTCAAAGCACTTTGCAAATATCGCTTACAAGATTCACAACCCAACCATCCTGAGGTGGGTGGCACCTCTAAATGAGTCATAAAGGTCATAGTTGAGGAAACAGGAGACACTGAAATATTTTAGGACTAGTCTGTGGCAGGGCTGAGACCCAAAATCTACATCTCTGGCTCCTGGCCTGTTCACCCCCACTGGGCTATTATCCCAAAATAGTTTATATTCAGGGGTAGACTGGAGCCAACTTGAATAGCCTCTCAGGAGTCAATTGTTATATTTTCAGTTCGATCCTTTGGATCTCAGGAATCCACCAACACCTCCAATCAAGGCTCAACTTACTGTTTTGTTGCTTGTCTGAACTTTAGATAGTGATAGAGAAAATGTTAATAATTCGGATAAGTTTAAAAGTGCACTTTTATCCTTTCTGGAGAGTCAGTTGTTAAATATTTACCAGCACAACTCTAAGTGTGTTCGACAAGTGAAATACAAATAATTGATGGTCCTCATTGAAGATCAGCTCCAAAATAACTTGGAGGAAGAGAATCTTGTAAGGATCCCACATTTACAGCTGGAAGGAACCTTGAGGGCAATCTAGTCTGGCCCTCTCTTTTTTGCAGATTAGAGTATTAGACTCAGAGATATTAAATGATTTCCTTACTCACACAATTAGTATGTGATGGAGGTTGGATTTGAACCTAGGATTTCCTGACTCCAAGCTCAGAACACTAACTACTATGCCCTGCTGGCTAGAAATAATACAAACCATTTTTCCCATGCTCAAGGCTATGATTAGAAATTAGCACCACCTTCTCCTGAGGTTATTGGAGTAAATATACAAACATTTGTTGTTGTCCAGTCATTTCTTAGTTGCGGGTCTCTGTGACCCCATTTTGGGATTTTCTTGGCAAAGATACTGGAATTGGTTTGTCATTTCCTTCTCCAGCTCATTGTACAGATGAGGAAACTGAGGCAAACAGGGTTAAATGACTTGCCCAGCCAATAAGTGACTGAAGCTAGGTTTGAACTCAGGAAATTGAGTCTTCCTGATTCCAAGCCCAGTGCTCTATCCATTGTGCCACCTAGCTGTCCAATATACAAACATACACAAACACAAATGTGTATGTGTTGCTGCTGCTGTTGTTTATGTGGTAAGATTCTCCACTCGTAGAGGGAGCACATATCTACCTCCTACTTTAATCACATCCAGCTATTCCTTTAATCTTTCTCAGTATTACCTGCTTGATGGTCACTCATCAGTGAGATGCCCAGACTTAAATATCTGACCTCAGTCAGTTTCTGAGCCTGATGATTATTCATGAGGTGAGGACCAAGGGAGGTCTGTTGGTTTCTGCTGAATGCCAGGCAGCACTCCATCTCAACTACAAAAGGAAAGCACTTCCCCCACTTGTTTTCTTATTTGCTAACCAGACTAATTCCATCTCCATCTCTGGATTCTAAAAAACCATTCCAATGCCAGCAGTGATCCTGTGTAAGGCTAGGGAGATGGGGAGGAACAGGAATAAAATCTCCCCCAAGTTCACTCCTGTCACTACTACAACACATTTTAATGAAACCACTACCAGGATCAAATGATAGAAAGTCTGCTACATTCTGCAAGAAAATCTCTATGCAATGCAGTTTAGCCAATCTGCCCACACTACACACTTATCTTTCTATATTACATCTGTCAGGTCTCATTAAATTCCAATCTAACCAGCAGAAAGATACCTCTTATTCTCATCTTCCGGTTTGGGGATTTGTGCACAGACCTTTAATTGGTGTTAATAGGAACTAAGGTCCATAGCCTGCTGCCCAAAGATACACCCATACCAGAAACTTGAGTTTGGAGGTGGGGCAGAAAATTCATTTGAATTCTTATCAGTCTGGTGGTGCAGGAAAAAAAAAAAAAAGAATGAACTGATCTGGCTGTTTCTTAATGAATTAGAGATCATTTACGTGTATATGTGTGTGTGTGTGTGTGTGTGTGTGTGTGTGTGTGTACCCTTTATGCTCTGCTAATGTATTCTTTTAAAGAGGTTATTACTGCATTGGGCTGTTCTATCACAGCCAACTGGCAGGGCACAGCAGATTTATTCATTCAGCAAATTTATTCTTGCAGCACCACTCAAAATCAGCACACTCTATTATACAGCACAGGGCACCATTTGTGAAATTATTTATAGCCTTATTTAGAAATCCAAGCTTCCTTAAAGACTGGTGATATTATTGGCTTGTTCAAACTCTAGACTTGAAGGCAAGCAGTGATTTTACACGACTCAGTTCTGTCTTCCTGTCTCTGCTCCTAAGGTAGACACTGTTAAACCATTTCTTCCAGTTTGGCTTTTGCTAGGCCTAACTTGGTGGATTTACAGGGCAGGACCTGGATTTCTAAATCTGACAGGAAATGCAAAATGCAGACAGTTCAGGTGGGAAAGCAGAAGGGTTTGCAATTAGGCAGTGAATCCGGGCTCTTGAGAGCCAAACTAGTTACCAAGACACACAAGGGGGAAAAAAATCACCAATTCTTCCACTTGTCAGACTGATAAAAAAGAATCATAGCCCATATGCTCCTTGGAACCCAATATTTAGTTTTGTCCCTAAATCATCAGGATTGGTCATTTTCACAATGAAGTTTCTCCAAGTAATTTTTCCAACCTGTACTGTTATTTAAGCCTGGCCAAAGCAAGATTTGGGGATTTTCAACTCTCCTTAAAGTTTAAGTCAAACCCGTCCCCATGCATTTCACATAAAAGACATAACAATAACAGAAGCTATTAAGGATGCAACTCAATAGATGGCAGTTTTTTTGAGGGCAGACAGTTGGCACATACTACATGTATATTCATAGTTAGTGGAGTTATCACAATTTGAGAGACTATTATACAGACAAGACTCCTAAACTGTCACAATAAATTCAATCTCCAAGATGACTAATCTCATTGCCTATAATTAATTTATCCTTGCATAGTAAGGGACTTTAAAATTTTCTTTCAAAAACACCATTTCCCCACTTTTGCAAGACGGAAACAAAGCATAATCTAATTTTCAAAATATTAAAAGCAGACAATCAGAGTTAGATAACTGCATGCCCCTACTCAACTAATTTCCACTTCAAATGTCTGTAATCCCTGTCAGTCCTTAGCAATGTATGACATTCTGGAGTGAGAAAAAGGCAATTTGCATGCCACATTTGCTCTAACAATTTACTAAATTAAGTGACAAGTTAGAAAAAGGCTGCTTTTGATGAGAATAGTCTAAATAAGAGTAAATCCAGGAATACCCCATTTAAATTCCATCACAGTATGTGCCTAGCATAGTGCCTTGCACATGTCAAGTCCATGATGAATAGGGTTCTCCGGAAAGAATTAGAAGAAAAGCAGTAGAGACAAGGGAACTCATTCTTCATCTTAGCATCTGTTCGTTTTTCCATTTTCTCTCCTCTCCTTTTATATAATATATCTATGAAAGTTCTCATGGAAGAGTTGTGGGAATTTTGTCCTTGTCTAGGAAATGTGTTAGTATGGTGCTCATTTCCCCATTATTCCCAAATTTCCCATTGTCTCATTCTCCTTTGCTCCCTCACCATTTTGATGCCTTTTTTTTTTCCACAGGAGAAATAGCCCAACAATTTAAGAGAACAATCATTATGTATGGTAAGGCCGTATGAAATCAAAATTCATATAAGCTTTTGGGAGCTGGACCTCCCTATTGTGTTGGAATATGGCTGAGGCAGCTACTCATGCAGCACACATGTATCTGGCAGGTAGAACAATTTCCCGTTTAGCAATGGAAGGGTGTAACCAACCTTGAATTAGACAATGCTAAGAGGAAGTGATGATTCATCATGCAGGACATGAGTAACATTGTGCTAGGAGATGTGGGGTTATTCTATTAGTGGAGGAAAAAAATGCACTGCGCTAATGGTGGTAAGAATTGGTATGTGGTCTGTTATCTTAGGAGATGATCTTTGGAAAGATGGAGACTGTCAGTTACCTTCCCCAGGAAAAGGGACTATTGTGTAAAGAGCAGGGAATGAAAGGAATTATTTCCCACTCATTTTCATCTCTACTTCATTGTCTACCCCCACCAAAAAGGAATCATTAACAATATTTGGCCAATTGTCAAAGAAAATGCTATTTACAACTAGGAAAGTTGGACAAAGTTAATAACAGTACAGAAGCTAAGTGGTGATGGTGAAGAAATGGTTCAGTGCCTACTCTTTAGAGACAGACAGAGACTGGGGGCGGAGGGAGGGAGAAAGAAAGGGAGAGAAGCAAGGGAGAGAGGGAGAGAGAGATAAAGAGAGAGAGACAGAGAGACAGAGAGAAGAGGGAGAGAGAGAGACAGAACAGAGAGAGAAGGAGAGAGAGAAAGAGAGAGAGGAAGGAGAGAGAGAGAAGAGGGAGAGAGAGAAGGAGAGGGAGAGGGAGAGGAGAGGAGAGGAGGAATAACATTTTGAAACCCAGGCATCATTAGGGACAATCATTTCTGGAAATGACTCATTGTGAATCACAAAATCTTGGGACAGAAAGGAAGCAAGAAATGTCATTCGGTTTACCACACTGTCTACCTCGATGGTCCCAAATGGATGTCTCTTCTATCTAATAAAATCTATACTCCTTGAGGGGAGGGTGTGTTTCACTTTTTATATCCACAATGTAGTATGCACATAGTAGGCCCTTGATAGATGCTCACTGAATGAGACCTGAAGGAAGGGAAACTTATTATACAACCATCAGCAATCCATTCCATTTTCAAACAGTTATTCATCTTCCTAATGGAAGTCTTGGATCTCAAATGAAAATGAACTTGGTGGGTTTCTCAGCCCTTATTATGAGGGGCAGAGGCCAACATTGATTGGTCTCCCGTCTTCCTGTACACACATGTATTATTCTTTGGTGGAGAAGGACTCTGGACTAAATATCAGAGAACAAGGACACTGTCAGGAATGATGCTGGCATGTGAGCAGAAGTGGGTAAGAAACCAATCTGCCACCTGCCCACCCTATCTGGTTCCCACCTGGAATCTCATGCTGTTATAAATGTTAAAGAAACATTTTTTTTAAAAAATTAAGGGGAAAGATAACACTATGTTTAATATTTTAAAACAAAAGATGATAAAAGGGTAGATGGGGAACCTCTGTTTATGGAACAAACTCCATGAAGTTATTTTCGGCTGTGCAAACTACACCTCACTTGGGTGAGGGAATCAAGATACTGACATGGGAAGAACATTTTCATGCCAACTTGAATTTCATTTGGCCAGCTAACTCCCTGGTAAAGCTGTAAGAGTGGGAAGAGGAAACATAATCAGCTCAGTATTTCACAAGTGGTTTCTCAACTGAATGTCTAGGCAGAAGGCACTAGAAGAAAAGTCCTCCAAGAGACATCAAGGCTCCCTTAGAGTTTACTCACCAAGCCTGCAGGAAAGACTGCATAAAGACACATTTTTCTCTCTCTAGCCTGAGATCCTTTTTCACTGGTCCAGAGGATGACATGAAAGAGAGCTAAGTCTATACTTAGATGCCTTAGTGATCAATTATTTCTAAATGCTAATTACTGCAAGCAATTTAACCCTTGAACTAGAAAATCATATCACTGTTTTTGATGATATTGGCTGCCAACAAGGACTAGATGTCTTAATATAACATTGAGGCAGGTTTCTTGTCCTGAGTACAGATAACAAAAATAGGATCCTCGGAGGAGAATCAAACAGAAATGTCAGTATTTTCCAGATGATCGCAGTGCAAAGGTTACTACAGTAGACATTCAGAGGAGGATGTGAATTAAAAAAACCTTAGTGTTGGAAAGGACTTTAAACCTTATCTAATCATTATGCTGTTTATAATATTTCTTGGAAATGGTCAGCTGTCTTTCACTAGAATACTTCCAGTGACAGGGAACTTGCTACCTCTCTAATAATTTCTCAACAGCAACAATAAATAATAATGATAATAATAATAATAAAAGCATTTATATAGGGTTTTAAGGTTTGCAAAGAACTTTACAAGCATTATCTCATCCTCACATCCATCAGAAGATCCATCAAGGTAGGTGCTATCATTGTGCTCATTTTATAAATGAGGGAATGGAAGTAGATAGAAGTTAAGTGACTTGGCCAGGTCACATAGTGAGTGTCTGAGGTCAAATGTGAACTCAGGTCTTCCTGACTCCAGGCCTAGCGCTCCTTTGACTGTATCACCCAGCTGTCACAAGGAAACCCATTCCACTTTTCATACAACTTTCTCTCTGCCTGCAATTCCTCACAAGTTATCACAGTTCTGTCTTCAGTCCAATCTTTCCTCCAAAAATCAAATCTTCAAATATTTAGATGGCTGGTGTAAATCTTTTCCACTTCAGAATAAATATCCTCATTCTTTTTGAGCCACCAATCACCATTCTCCTTACTTACGATGATACCCATAACTGGACACAGTACCTCATGTGAGCTCTAACAAGAGTAGACCCCACCAAGGCCATCAAACTTCCTTTATTTAGGACCCTAAACTTTCCTTCTTATTATTATTTTAATAATATTTTATTTTCCCGTAATGACACATAAAACAATTTTTATAATATTTTATTTTTCCCCAATTACATGTTAAAACAATTTTTGACATTTTCTTTTAAATTTTGAGTTCCAAATTCTACCCCTCCCCTCCCCCCTCCCCCCTCTCTGAGACAGTAAGCAACTTGATATAGAAAAACAATTTTTACATTCGAGTTTTTTTACCCTGAATTTTTTAAAAAAATGTTTTTCTTTGTTTTGCATTTATATGTTTTTAAAATAATTTTTAAAATTAAATTGCATTTTATTTTCAGGTGTGCATTTTCTACCTCTCATTTTCCCTGGGGACTCTATACCTTTTCACCATATAAATGTCAAATGAGAATTTTTCGGGAAAAAAAAGTTATTATGCATCTAACTTGAATTTCGCTTAGGCCTGTCTACATAAAGTATGTCCAGCTGTGTTTGTATTGTTTGGCTTGAAACATTTCCCCCCCCCCCCCGTTTTTTTTTCTTCACACAAGAGATCTCACTAGATGGGAAGGTGAGGTCCCGTGACAGAACTAATTGCGGCTTCTATTTTTTTACTTTTTCAGCACTTCAAAATATCTTTAATTTCTTCAATGTGAATGTTTCTTATTCTGATGCTGCCTCCACACAGCCTTTTCTTCCTTCATGAGATGTCTAGAAGTCAATCTTTTGAGGATGAACCATTTCAGACGTAACTGTTCGTCAGATGGTAGATACAAAGTTCAGGACTAGGCCTGTGTTTGAAGGAAGTGTGTTGATGTCATGGAAGGAACACAGAATTTAGAATTAGAAGACCCAGATTCAGAGCCTACCTCTGCTCCTTAATCCTTAAGTGACCTTGAGGGGGAAAAAAATCACTTAATTTCTCTAGGCCAGTTTCCATATTTGTGAAAGAGGTGTGTATGTAATGGGGAGAGGAAGAGATGGTGGTGTCAATAATGAAAAGTGGATTGGAAGATCTCTAAGGCTTCTTCTAATTCTATATTCTGCAATTCTACTGATGCCTTTCTAGCTTAGCAGCATGCCTATCCCTTAGCCAGGACATGAGGCATAGTGCCAGTGTAATTATTGGCTAATTAAATAGGACTCCAAATCAAAGAGCCCTCATGAGAAAAGAGGATCATTGCCTATGTAGTGATCTGGGAGATGATCAACAAAGTCAAGCCAGAGTTCGTAGGTAACTCAAGTTCATGGGACAGGAAGGAGGACAAGAAAGGAATTCTAAGAAACGACTGTCAGACAATCAGGGAAATCGCACCAGAACAGGGGTTCTTAAGCTATTTGTGCGTCATGCAAGTGAGCCAAGCATGGGGACTCTTCTGAGAAATGTTCTTAAATACATGGAAATGAAATACCTGGGATTACAAAGGAAACCAATTATACTGAAATAGTTATCAAAATAGTTTTTAAAAATTCACAGACCCCAATTTAAGAACTTCTACACTAGAAGGAGGGCAGCAAACTTGGGCAAGATTATGATTTGCCTCATCTTGGCTTGTGGTGGCATGTTAAGCACAGTGCCCCACTCCGGTTGCCACAGCCTTATAGAGAGATAGGATCTGGTGGAATTTGTGCTCTTTTGGCATTATCTTTGAGAAACTAAGGTCATTCCTATGGAATGATGCGGGCATCAGGAGAGGCCAGTCTTTTATACCTTGAACTTTTAAAGACTAATCTTTTTTTCTTTTTCTAAATTTTTTAATTTTATTTATTATACAAATCCACTTATTGATTTAGTATATTTATATATTTATTCATTAAGATAATATATTAATATAAATAAAATAATAAGTAAATATATTTATTCTATAAATATATTTACTTATTATTTTATGTATTATATAAAGGTTATTATAATATCACTCTTATTCTCAAATATATTTCATTACCCAAAGAGCTATCCCACGTAATAAAGATTTGAAAAGAAAGAGATAAAAATAGTAATTCAGCAGTACTAACCAATACACCAATTGCTCTTGGCAGAACATGCTATATCCCATACTCATAGCTCCCAACCTTTGCAAAAAGGGAAAGATGTTTTCTCATATCTTCTCCAGGGTCAAACTTGCTCATTTTAATTACAAAGTATTTACTTTCATTTTCTTTTCTTTGCGCTTACAACATTAGAGTTATTATATATATTATTTTCCCAGTTCTGCTTTCTTTACCCTGTATCAGTTCATATAAATCTTCCCACAGTTCTCTGAATTCATCGTGCTTGTCATTTCTTATAGCACAGTTACTATTCCTTTCATTTTATTCCTGTACCACAATTTGTTTAGCCATTCCCTTATCAGAGTTCTTTTCTATCATAAAAAGTGTTGCTATGAATATGTGGGGACATGATGGAACCTTAAATTCTGACCAGAGGCTACATTCATAGTTGGTGGCAATGGAAAAGAATTGTCCTGAACGATAATCAAACCCATGATTCTGATATTTTGAGCACGCTCCACTAACCACACCAGCTAATCAGAAGTTATGGTGAAACTTCAGGATCTGGACTGATGCTTTCATTGGTTCAGCCCAGGAAATAAGAAATTTCCAGCTGAGACAGCATGTTGGGTGAATCCTCCAGGGCAGATTTATAGGAGGAGATGGGCAAGAACAACCCAAGATGGGCAAGCATAAATGGGATGGAATCCACATAATTGGAGGGAATACCCATGACAATACAATAATGGATGCATCATCGGAGTATGTTGCTAATAATACTTTTCAGTGGTCCTTTACCCTATAGGGCCAGTCCAACTTTTCCTCCCTTCCTATTGTTCTATAATAATTCACACTGACAAATGATAATGAAGGGGGAAAAGTCCAAAGCTTGCTTTCATTTCCTCATTCATCTCTCTATCAAATTAGAGTCCTTGACATATTTCTACTTCTCATATGACTACTCGCATCATATAACAGAAGGACAAATGTTCCACGGTGGGGTTTTAGTATCTGGGAAGTATGTGCCTATGCCATGAGGAACCATTGAATGGAAAATACTCCCTGACATCTGTGGCTCTGCTTCAGATTTCAAAGCAATCTTTTGCTTGAGCAACTTTATAATCTTGGCATTTACCAACTGCTTATGTTTTACTTAATCTGAAATTAGACAAGGATTTCAAACTTCACTACCAATCACCCTGGAATGGCTTTTCTGCTAAGGGGTAGGGGGGCTCTCTGCATACAATCCATAGATGTTCAGCCTGCCTGTGGTTTAGCCCAATGGACACATTATAGATCTTTATTCTTCTCCTCCTCTTCTTTCGTTTTTAAATGACAAGTCAAAACGAGATACAGGAAGAAGAAGAGTATAGGTAAGTGGATGGGTAGCAGGTTGAATGGTGACACCTATTAACAAACCAGTTTGAACCTGGAAGAAGACAGCATCTAATGGCGTGCCCCAGGACCCGACCTTTGGCCCTCTCCTGCTCCACATTTTAATCAATAGCTAAGATGAAGATATAGATGGCATACCTGTGAAATTTGTGGAAGACATGAAGCTGGGAGGGACAGCTGCACTGAATTTGAGAATTAGGATGCAAAAAGGTCTCAACAGCTTTGGAACAATGAGCTGAATCTAACAAGATGAAATTTAATGGAGATCAAAGTAAAGCCCAGAACTTAGATTAAAAAAAAAATAAACCACTCAAGTACAGGATAGAATAGACAGCTCATGTCAAAAAGATTTAAGGATTCTAGTTGACTTCAAGCTCAGTATGAGTCATTGATATGATGCTGCTGCCTAAAAATTAGATATTAGGTTGCATCCACATACAGGGAGTTAGGAGTCCTAACTGTTCTGTCCTGCTCAGTCCACACCAGAGGGATGGGGTCAGTTCTGAGTACCACACTTTAATAAGGTCAATGATAAACTGGAGTATGTTCAAAGGAGAGAGACCAGGATGTTGGGGAATCTTTAAATTATCTGACAATTTGTAGTAGAAAGAATACTGAATTTGTAATCAGTTGACTTTGGTTTAAATTCCAGTTCAGCTATTACCGCTACTTGCATCATCATGGGAAAGTGAGTGAAATTCTCTGAGTCTTGGTTTCCTAATTCATAGGTAACTAGATGACACAGTTGTTAGAGTACTAGGCCTAGAGTCAGAAAGACATGAGTTAAAATCCAGCCTCAGGCAACTGATAGCTGTGTGACTCTGGGAAAGTTGCTTAGCCTCTTTCTGCCTAGTATACAGTAGGCACTTAATAAATGTTTGTTATCTTTCTTCCTTCTTTCCTTCCTCCCTTCTTCCCTCCTCTCTCTCTCTCCCTTCTTTCCTTTCTTCCCACCCTTCCTTCCTTCTTTCCTTCCTTCCTTCCTAAAATAAAGAGGTTAGGCTAACTGATCTCTAGGAACCATTATACCAGTTCTAGATCCTTTGACATGTATAACTTTGATTATCAAAGACTGGTTTGACCAATAATATGCAGTTGAAGTGACTGTCCTGAGTCTGATCAAACCATTGCTGAATATAATTCTCTTGTATAGCATCCTTAGCTAATAGTCAACCAAATACAATTTGAAGACTTCTAGAATAGAAAACCACTACCTCCCAGAGCAGCCCATTCTACTTCTAAACATCTTTCATAAACTGCAAAGTGCTATGTGAATTTAAGGTTATTACTGATTTTTTTATTGGACCTGTGGTTTCATTGACATAGGAAACTCCTCATGAGGAACACTTTTTTTTTGGCTAGGCAGTGGGGTTAAGTGACTTGCCCAGAGTCACACAATTAGTGAGTGTAATGTGTCTGAGGCCAGATTTGAACTCAGGTCCTCCTGACTCCAGGGCTGGTGCCCTATCCACTGCACCACCAACCTGCCCCTGGAACAACTCTTTTTACCAATACTTATCAGCACCTACCTTGAGTACAGCCTTAGAGGCACTGTACAAGGTACAGTACCTTGAGGCACTGAGAAGTTCAGAGACTTATATTGATGTTCAGTCATTTCAGTCATGTCTGACTCTTTGTGACCCCATTTGGGGTTTTCTTGACAAAAATACTGAAGTGCTTTGCCATTTCCTTCTCTAGTTCATTTTACAGATGAGGAAACGGAGGCAAACAGGGTTAAGTGACTTGCCCAGGGTCACAGAGCTATCAAGTGTCTGAGGCCAGATTTGAACTGAGTCTTCCTGACTCCAGGGCCAGCACTCTATTCACTGTGCCACCTGGCTGCCCAAGGTGCTATTATTAGCCCCATTTTATGGATAAGGAAACTGAGGCAGATAGAAGTTAAATGACTTGCCTAGGGCTGGATTTGAAGTCAAGTCCATTATTCTTGACTCACTAGGTCCAAATTTTATCCCCACTCCAGTCTATCAGCTGCGCCACCTAGCACCATCAGAGAATTATAGACCGTCACAAAACCAGTATGTTTCATAAATCACTTTGAAACTATGTGTCCCAGACTCTACAGTCAGTTCTCTACCCAGTATGCCACAGTGTTTATTTATTAATAGTAAGGACAATCATCACTATCATCTCTAACATAAGATGGTTTATTTTAAAGCCTTAAGCACATCTCATTACCAATGCAGGGTACCATGGCACTTTTACAAGTACACGTAAGGGTACTTTTAGTCTAGATTCAAGCTCATTACCAGCTGAGAATTTTCTTTCTGCTAGGAGACATCCCTCTTATTCTGCCCTCATTTTATTTTAGAACTAGGATATATAAATAAATGTAATTAACATTTATGCATTTGATATTATTAAGTTAAGAGAACCAGCATTACTTTCTTTAAAGATATAACTTTGTTATATCCTGTGCCTCTTTTGAAAAAGAAGAACTTCAGGGCAACTCAGAGTGGCATAACAGAAAGGGAACCAAGACTTAGAGTCAGGAAGAATAGGGATCAAATCCCACCTTAGATGCTTAGGAGCTATGTGACCCTGGGAAAGCTATTATACCTCTGTGTGCCTCAGTTTCCTCATCTATAAAATGTGAGGGGTGGACTCAATTGTCTATAAGGTCCCTTCCAGCTTTAAATCAATGATAATTTACCTACAGTTTCTGTCTCTCAGGAAATTCAGTTCAGTTCCTGAAATTAAGTCTCTATTCAAAGGAGTTCAGACCAGGACACATACACATTCTTCTTTCAAGAATGCAGGTCACAGAGCTGGACTCCAGCATGAAATGCAAACTAGAAGAGCTCTAGTGGACAGGGAAACATCTTAGTATCTGTGTGGTCTCTGACCACATTAGATATCAGATCCTAGGGCTGGCAAAATGGATTTGGTCTCTGATTCCCAAGTTGTTATTGCTGTCACTGTTATTGCTTTCCTGTGTTGATACTTATCACATAGTTATTAATAACTAGGTCTGGTACTGAAATAAGATCTATTCCTTCTAAGATCATTAATTAGCTCCAGAAAATCTGGCTTTAAGCAAAGGAATGTGACAGCAGTCAAAGAGCACCACAGAAACCCTGATAGGTAGTGAAGAATGCTGGACTTGGAATCAGGAAGATCTGAGTTCAAATCCCACCTCAGATAGTCACTAGCTGAGTGACCCAAGGTAAATCCCTTAACCTCTATCTGCCTCAGTTTCATCATCTATAAAAGAGAATCACAATAGTACCTACTTCCCAGTGTTGTCATGAGGATCAAATGTACTTTGTAAATTTTAAAGCACGATAGATAGGTAGATAGATAGATAGATAGACAGACAGACAGACAGATAGATTTATTGTTGTTGCTGCTATTAAAATGAAGCTGTAAATGGAAACTTTGTACCTGGTGATAGGGGAAGGGTGGTAGGTACCTATGGTGGTCCAAGGTATAGGGTTGAGAAAAACCTAGGATTTTTCAGAGGGCATCTAGGGAAAAGAAGTTCTATGTTAACTCTATGTCTTAACCAATTTTTTTTAATGACCACTTTGTCAATCTGGTTAAAGCATATGGATGCCTTCTCAGAAGAATGGTTTTAAATGCATCAAATGAAATACAGAATATTATAAAGGAAACAAATTATACTGAAATATATATATACAACTCCTTTATAAACTTTCGTTTATAATTCCATTATAATTTATAGATTTTATAAAATGTTATTAAAATTTATAAATTCCTACATAAAATTGCTTTATAATTTTATATATTTTATTTGATGCATCAAAAATTAAATATATTATGTTTGTGCATATACGTATTTGTGTATATAAGTGTGTGTGTATATGTGGAGAGAGAAGAAAGAGAAAGGGAGAAAGGAAGGAAGGAAGGAAGGAAGGAAGAAAGGAAGAAAGGAAGAAAGGAAGAAAGGAAGAAAGGAAG
>NW_020954559.1:41200749-41385151 GCF_900497805.2 Vombatus ursinus
AGAAAGAAAGAAAGAAAGAAAGAAAGAAAGAAAGAAAGAAAGAAAGACAGACAGACATGTTGCCCCACTGGAAGCTTGGTCCCTAGTGGTCAGCTCCTTCTCTACTCATAGAGGTTGATGTTTATCCTTCATTCTCGAAGAGGATCGTGACATCAGGGAAGTGATGCCATAATATGCAAGTGAATTGGATTTAGATGATGAACCCCAGAACTCAAGTACCATGTACTCTGGCCTGGGTTATGTTGAATAGTTCAGGGTAAGTTGACTCTCAGAACTGTTGATTCTAAGGAGGTGAGAGGATCTGAGGCTGACATGAGAATAGGCAAGCCAGGACATGATTTTGGGGTGGCAGCAAAGGAGAATAGAAACTGTATGGCAAATACTGGAGGATCTGAGAAGGGGGGCAAAGGAAAGAGTCCCTGGAAGGCTTTTCTCTCTATCACCTCCTCCTCACTCAAACAGAAAAGCATTTAATAAGTGTCTACTACCTGTCAGTCACTGTGTTAGATTGGGGATTCAAATACAGTAATGAAATAACCTCTGTCTTCAATGAGCTTACATTCTATAGATACAGACTACATATATTCATATAATGTGTCTATGCAAAATAAATACAAAGGACTTACATGAACTGAGGTAAAGTGAAGTGAACAGTAACAGGAGAACGTTGTACACAGTAATAGCAGTATTGTGAGACAAGAATTGTGAATGACTTAGCTCTTCTCAGCAATACAATGATCTAACACAATCCCAAAGGACTAATGAAGCATACTACCTGCCTCCAGAGAAAGAACTGATATTGTTTGAATACAGACTGAAGCATGCTACTTTCTCTTTCTTTCTTTCATTTTTTTTCTTTTATTCAGGTCTTCTTGAACAGAATGACCAGTGTGGGAATGTTTTACATGATTGCATATCTATGACCTATATCTAATTATTTACTGTCTTAAAGGAGGAGAGAGGGATAGAATTTGGGAACTCAAAACTTAAAAGAAATGTTTAAAAACTGTCTTAACATGTAATTTGGAAAAAATAAAATATATTAAATTAAAAAATAAATACAAAGGAATTTAGCAGGGAAAGCATGAACATTGTGTGGAGGGGAGGGAGCTGCCACTTGACCCGAGCTTTGAAAGAAGCCAGGGGTGTTGAAAGGCTAGGGTGAACATTCCATACACACCTATGCAAAGAGCTAGAAGACAGAGTGCTGGGTTTGAGGAACAGTGAGACCAGTTTGTCTGGATTACAGTGTGCATGAAGGAGACTAAGGAATAACAATGATCTCCATGTAGTTCATATTCCAAAGGAGCAGCAAGATTAACTTTTATACACTTCTAGTTCCAAGAGACTGGGGGAAGTCCCATTTAGCAACCGAGTAGTTCGTTTGCTAAAGGATAGGAGTTGAGGGGCGCAGAGAGGCAAAGGAGGTGGGTGGCAACGTGGACCTGGCAACATGGCTTTGCTGTGCATGTTGAAAAGAGTCAGGAAAGTGTTAGTTGGAAGTGCCTTTTAGAAAAAGCAAAGCAACAGAGTTGGTGTGACTGAAAAAGGATTAAAAAATTCTCCATTGGCTACCTATCACCCCGCCCCCAGGATCAAATAGAAAATCATCTGTTTGGTATGCAAAGCCCTTCTTAACCTTCCCTCCCCACACCTTTCCAAGCTTCATAACCTTTATTAACCCCAGCAATCTGGCATCCACTGACACTGGCCTCTTTGCTGCTTCTTGCACAAAATACTCCATTTCCCAGCTCTGGGAATTTTCACTGGCTTTCCCTCATGCCTGGAATGCTCTCCCTCCACATCTCTGCCTCCTGGTTTCCTTCAAATCTCAGCTAAAATCCCACTTAGTACATGCAGCCTTTCCTAATTCCCCTTAATGCTAGTGCCTTGCCTCTATCGATTATCTCCAATTTATTTGGCTATATCTTGTTCATATATAGTTGAGATTTTTTCTACATGTTGTCTCCCTGGTTAGATTGTGAGCCTCTTGAAAGCAGAAACTATCTTTTGCCTTTCTTTGTATACCCAACACTTAGCACTGTGCTTGGCACATAATAGATGCTTAATAGATATTTATTGACAGTGCCATATAAAATGTATCACCATCCCCTTCATCATTATGAAAGATGGAGAGGATTTCTAAGATGGACAATTATTTCTTTTTGAATTTTATGGACTATGATTTTAAAGCCTACCTGAATAGTAATAGTCATGTTCATTCTCACATATACTAGGCAGGGGTTTCTACAGGCTATCGATTGTCTGTGATGGACTCGAAGCAAACGATATGAAGAAGAAATGTCACATTCATCAGCACCATCTCCATTCAGCTGGAGCCAAACAGGGACAGCTGCAATTACGTGATGATTTCATTGACATTAGCATTGATTTTTGCATTCTGAAACTAAGATGTGAACTTTCCAGCTCTCCAGCAGTAATCCTTCATTGCACTCACTAAGCAAGGCTGTGATGGCATTGACAGCCTGCTTTAGAACTATGCTGATTAGCTCTGGGTGGGATCTGGGGGGTGGGGAAGGAGAACAGTGAGTTAGCTGTGGGGCTGGGAGTAATGAACTGATTATTTGCTGGAAACCCAGATGAAACCTGTGTCTTTTCAAAAACACCAAAGTTCAAAGACTTCAGTTTCCCTTTCTTTTTCTTTAGATGCTCTGTCATTTTTTCTGTTTGGGGAAAAGAAATCAGTAGTGAGAAAAACACTTCTGATAATATTAAAACCCTGCAACACTGGAAATATTCCCCCTTGGGTTACAGTGGCAATAAAATATGGTTATGAACTTTTAAGCACCCGGCTATTTATGCCAGAAAATGTCTAGAAAGGTTCTCTTTTTGCTTGAATGTGTAAGTTAAGGCATCTTTTGGGATGAAAAATTGTGCAAAGGGGGAACGTTGTTATATAAAACTTATCACTTCTGTAAGCTATTTTAAAAAAAAAAATTTAGAGTTTTAAGACACATAGAACTCACCACTCTCAACCTTTCATTTTACAGATAAGCAGAAGATTAGTTTGGTCCTAAGAAGTTGTCCAAGATAACTTAAAAAGATGCATTGTAAGACTTCAATATAAGTCTCAGCTCCAGTACTTGTCTTTTGACAGGGTCAAGTTACTAAAACTCATCCTCAGTTCCTTCATCTGTAAAATGGGGATAAATATTGCTTTAAATTACCAAGTATGGGGTTGTTGTGAGAAAGTCAAATGGTAAAACTTTAAAGTAATATAATAGTAGTTCATGTTTCCACCAGAGGAAGAGTCGGCAACCCAACACAGGTGATCCAACTTGGGTCTAATATACTTTCCACCACACTATCTATGCCAGAAGTGGGGAACCTGAGGGCTCAAGGCCACATGTAGCCCTTTCCACACTTGAGGACCTAGAGGGCCTCATGTGGCCTCGAGGCCGCAGGTTCCCTACCCCTGAATGTTTTCATGGGCTACAATTATAGAAAAAGAGAGTTTGAAAACCTCCTGAAAGGGGTGACAATAATGTCTGAAAATATGATGGAAACTAGTTTGGAGTGAATGAATTTCAGAACAAGAGTAGGTTTTGATAAGGAGAAGAAAACCAATTGGAGGGTACCAGAAACCTAGGTGAAATAAAAGGAAAAAGAACAGAGAGACTGAAGACACCCATGATAAGCTTCAAAGATTGTAAAAAAGTAATAGGATCAATCCTGGTGTTTATAAATTGTAATCTCCTTGAGGGCAGGGACTGTCTTTTGCCTCTTTTTGTGTATATACACATACACATACATATATATGTGTGTGTGTGTGTGTGTGTATGTATACATATGTATACACACATAATTGGAGGTCATCTCATAGGAAAGTCAATCACAATTAGGGGAACCTGGAAAGGGCTTTTGCAGAAGGTGGGGTTTGAATTTAAACTTGAAGAAAGCTGGGGAAGCCAGGAGGCATGAGAGGTAGTGAATAAAAAGGCAAAGAGTCAGGAGGTAAACGGTCTTGTGCAAGGAACAGTAAGAAGACCAGCATCACTGGATAGAAGAGTATGCAGAAGGGATTAAAATGCAAAAAAAACCATAATAATAAGAAAGAAAGAAAGAAAGAAAGAAAGAAAGAAAGAAAGAAAGAAAGAAGAAGACTAGAAAGGTAAGAATAGGCAAGATTGTGAAGAGCTTTAAAAGCCAAATAGAAGATTTTGCGTTTTATCTTAGAGGTAATAGAGAACCACCTGAGCTTTAGGGAGTTTAATTTGACAATTGAGTTCAGGAGGGACTTAATGAAGGAGGCCGAGAAGAAGGCTGTTGCAGTAGTCCAGGCATGAGATGATGAGGGCCTGTACCAGGGACTGAAAACGTGGGTATACTAATGGAAGAACTGAACTATCTATCTTAACATTCTCACTATAAATCAAACTGAAAAATGAGATAAAAGGGAGTTATAGTTGAATAGGAGGATGGCACACAGGTTTTCCTTTGAGTGGCAAACAAAAGAGTATAGAAGTTGGATTTATCACCCATATAAAGACAATAAGAAGCATCATTTGATAGGACCCTTGGTTATCTTGTATTAAAGTACTCAGAAAGACAACCATGAACATAATTACAGCTTTTGTGCCAACATCTATTGCAGAGGATGAATAGGTTGTTGTTCATTCATTTCAGTCATGTCCAACTCTTTGTGACCTCATTTGGGGGTTTTCTTGGCAAAGATATTGGAGTTGTTTGCCATTTCCTTCTCCAGCTCATTTTACAGATGAGGAAACTGAGGCAAACAGGGTTACGTGACTTGTCCACCCCTCACACAGGTGTAAATATCTGAGGCCGGATTTAAACCCAGCACTTTATCCACCGCACCACCTAGCTGCGCTGGATGAATAAGCAGAGAAATTCTATGAAGAACTTGATTAGATCCTTTAAATTAAATTAACGTATTTCAGTATTTAGTTATTTCAATGCAAAAGATGAGCATGGGGAAGTGAGTGAAAAATGTATTAGAAAATATGACAGGCATAAGAAATGAAAGTATCTTAAAGGTGCATAGACCAACTATCCAGAAGTTTTACAGTAACATGATTTTTTTCTTTCAAAAGACCCAGGAGATACTGGACATGATAAGGAGAAAATCCCATCACAAAATTATGTATGTATTATATATACTGTCATCATAATAAAGCTTTTATAAGCATGATCAAGCCACATACCAAGGGTATCTTTAAGTAAATATGAAAAAGGAAATGATTTTTCTAAAAGACTAATAGGCACTAGTAATACAGCATCTGACTGAGTTAATTGTTTATTAATTACAAAACAACATCTGATGAGAGCATTTGGCACAGTAAAACAAAACACAACCTCAAAGGCTCTTCTCCAACAAAGAGTGTCACATATATGTTAAGACTGCATAAGATTCTCTGAAAAATGAAATCACAGAGATGGCTTGATGACATTCTGATACTGCTATCAATTGAGGCATAATACAGAAGGATATATGCTTGCTAAAGATCTTTGCCAATATCATGGCATTATGTCTTACAAAGTGTCTAAACATAAGAAGAGGTCTTTAGAGGGGGTAGGTATGAAGACATTATTATGATGATTCCACCAAGCCCCTGAACACCTTAAAATCTCCTTGGTGGCATCCATGATTATTCAAGAGATTGACCTAATAATTCATATAAGAAAAAAATGGAGAGGAAAAACCCATTTTCCAGATTATAACATACTGTTGATTGGCTAGCTCTTAGAAACAAACTGAGTCTATCTGTGTATATTTGCTTATATTTTTAAGAAATAAGAAAATACAGATTCCCAATGTAAGAGTCATTTTAAAATCAGCTATCTATCTACAACCAGACCACCAACTTGTTAAGCAAAGAACAAAACAGAATAAAGATGAGAATATGATGTGCAATTAAAACTACTTCCACTTGACCTATTCAAAAGAGCAGTTAATGTGCACCAAGGTGAAAAATGAATCTATGAATAGACATTGACACAGACTGCCAACATTTCTAATTAATATAAATCAATTGCCACAACAGAGACATCAAAGAGACCGCAAAATACCATCTCCTTACCAAGCGGAGAGATTTGGCAGATAAGGGCAAATCTGGTTTAGAATACAAATGAGTTTGGAAAATCTCAGAGGGATGTGGTAGGATATTCTGAACAGTGTTAACTTATAAACAGTGAACAGTGATATAGGAAAAAAAGAAAAATACAGAAAGCTTGGTGAGAGGTCTAGCTAGAGGTCTAAGCTAGAGTACCCTGAGTGTATTTTAAGAAGGAAAGTAGGGGGCAGCTAGGTGGCACAGTGGATAGAGCACCGACCCTGAAGTCAGGCAGACCTGAGTTCAAATCCAGCCTCAGACCAAACACTTGACATGTACTAGCTGTGTGACCTTGGGCAAGTCACTTAACCCCAATTGCCTCACTTAAAAAAAAAAAAGGAGGAAAGTGGGAGTATGGCAGATGAAAAATGGATAAGCTCTGTAAAGATGGCTAATACCAAACGATTTTCATCAATGACAACAAAGTCATTATACTTGACTCTAGAACCATAACCCAATGTCATATCAGTCAGGAGAAATAGCCCTAAAGCAAAAAAGAGATGCAAAGAATAGCTGAGCTTGTACAATTATACATGTTGGAGATTGGTACTGGACAAAACAATTTTGAGGAAAGTGGATCAATTCTCAAGCTATCTGATAAAGGGGAAGATAATAATGCTAGGAAAACAAAATCAAGGGCAATCAAAAAAAAAATCAATCACTACCCAAAAAAGGCAATTGAGAAAATAACAATGATTGCAAATCTATATACTTACATTTTTCATTGCTGCAAAATCATGATGAGAATAATTTACATCAGTATTGAAAGCATCCTTGATGAAGGTATGAGAAGGGCAGGCTTTCCTCATACTATATTCTATTATAGATTCCATTTTTTCAGTCACCTAATTGACTGAAAGTTTCAGAATAGACAAGCTTTTGCCATGTTTACGGCCCAAAGTCAAAAAAAATTATTTGTTTTATAACAGCAAAGTACCATCTCAAATGTTTTCCAATAAGGTATCTCTCATCCATATTAAAATGATACAAGACTCAGAGGTGCAACAAGACAATATTGTCTGATGACCTTCTAGCTAAACCTATTAAATAAGTCTTAAACCAGAAGGACCTATGCTCACCAAAGGTGGTTTTTCATGGTCATGGAAGATGTCCAGTACAGAATATAAATGGAAGAGGGCTTTCTTATGATTAAGGATTCTTAACTAACCTGGGATCTGTGAACTTTTAAAAACAGATTTTGATGATTGTATTTCAATATAATTTATTCCTTTTGTCATAGTCCATATTTCAATCTATACATTTAAAAACATTATTCTTAGAAGGGGTCCATAGGCTTCAGCCTGCCAAAGGGGTCATTCTGGAAAACTGAGTTTTCTTCAGCTGAGTATTTACCTTCTTCAACAACAAAATTATTTTCTTTTAAATTTTAAATACCTTGTATGTTAACAAACATATCTGAAATGTATTTTATACTTTGCTGACATTTTAATACAAGAGAGGGATTTTAATCTTCACTTGGTCACCATTAATTAATCAAGTATTTATTTATGAAGTGCCTATTATTTACCAGGAATTGTGCTAGGCACTTGAGATAAGAATACAAAGAATGAAACAATTCCCACTTATAAGCAGCTTACATAAAAAACAAATAATTATGATACCCCGGCTCACAAGGTCAAGTGAGGTGTATAGAGATATTGTACAATAATACATAACAGCTATGTTTTTTGAGTTCATGTCCAATTCTTATCACTTTTCCATCTCTTTCCTTTCTCTACCAAAGGCCACGTAGGACCCCTTAATTGTTAAATAAACTGTTGTTTTTTTTAAATTCTGTTATAAGAGAAGTTTTTATTTGGGAAATGGGGAATAATAGGGAAGAACTGGAGGGCAGTGATAACCATGCAACATTTTAAAAGCATCAATGAAGGATTTTTTAAAAATACACAAAAGTGAAGTCTTGTTTGTAAGTATTCTCTTATTCTTCCTGAACTTTCAACACCATTTTACAACCTTTTCTTTCTCAAACATTCTCTTCTCTTAGATTTCACAGCCCTGCTCTCTCCTTATTCTCTTCGTGGCCACCAGATCACTATCTCTCTATTTCATTGGATCGTTCTTCATCTTAAACTTCCTATGCATGGATGGTCTGTGAGATGCTATGCTACGCTCACTTGTCATCTTTCTCTACCCTCTCCCTGTGGTGATTTCAGCTGTTCCCATTGCTTCAGCACTCACTTCTAGTCATGATTTTCAGATCAATAGATCCAGTTCTAATCTCTCAGACCCTCATTTCTCATTGTCTTTTACACATCTCTTCCTGGCTGTCCTATCTGCCCCTCAAATTCAACATATACAAAACTGAAATCATCGTCTTACCCCAAACCAGCTCCTCACTTCAACTTCTTTAATTTTATGGATGTCACTAGAACCTGAATTCAATCTAACTGTCCTCCCTCATTTTATATTACTTTACAAACTCTGTTCCAGATAAGCTGCAAAACTATCTGTACCTTTTACTCATCACTATATACTGTCTCCTGCCCCCATTCAGTGTGACTGACACGTCCGGAAATGAACTTTCTTTCTCGTCTCTGTACTTCAGAATCTTTCATTCCTTCAAGGTTCAGCTCAGGTTCCAAGAAAGTTCTTCAGACCCCTCAGCTGAAAGTGTTCCCTTCACTCCACTTAAAAAATGTTAAGCACTTGGGAAAGGAAAGGAATAAGCATATATAATACCAGTATATATGCCAGGTACTATGCTAAGCATTTTTTCCATTTTATCTCATTTCATGCTCATAACAACTTTGCAAGGCAGTTGGTGTAAACTGAGGCAAACAGTGGTTAGGTGACTTGCCCTGTGTCACAGACCAGATTTGCACTAAGGTCTACCTGACTCCAGGCTCAGCACTCTATCCTTTGCGCCACACCTGCTACCTCCTACTACATGAAAGATATCATGAACACAAAGACAGAAACAAAATAGTTCCTGTCTTCAAGAAGTTTGTATTCTACTGGAATCAACAACACAAGAATCACCTTGATTTTTCCTAGAGCAATTTGGACATCTTTCTTTCCTTTATGCCATATCCATCTTGCTCCATAGAACACAAACAACATGAGACAGAAACTTCATTCGTTTTGAAAATTGTATCCCTAGCTCCTAGAGCAGCATCTTGTACAATGGAGGCCTGTTCCTTGTCAGTCATTTTTTCTACCTACCAATACATTGCCTATAACAAAATTCACCATGCTACTAATTTGCTTCTGGCTTAAAATACAGGAGGTCCCATTTATAGCTATAAATAAAATATCCAAACCACTTTAATGTAAAGACTTCACGGAGTTTATTTTTGTTTTTCCCAACGCATTTTTAATGTCTTTCAGGATTCTGCTAGGTTCAGACATAGTTGTCCATACATGAGGTGTTACTCCAGGAGTGTAAAAGAAGGTGTCCCAAAAGCCTAGAAATAAACTCTTCCTCCTATTCTCAGCATTTCAGAAGGGTGAGATGTTGCTCTGGCTGCTCAGGGTAAGAGAAGATGGGGAAACATTGGCTTTGTCACTGTCACTACTAGGTTGACCATTGTGATGAGAAATTAATATAATCATGGATTTAGAGCTGGAAGGCACCTTAAGAAGTCTATTAAGTCCAACCCCTCTCTCCTCATTTCACAGATGAGAAAATTGAGATAAAAAGAGTGAAATGGGACTTGAACTCAGGTTTCCCTTAGTCAGCTTAAGAAGGAGAGGGAAACACTCATATGGACTATTTTTTTTAAAGCCAAACTGTCCATGACTGGTCAGCCTGAATATTAATATAGAACAGTAATTTATATGCAATCTCTGCTATTCACAAAACACTCTAAAGTACTACAGCTCTGGGTAGAAATGGAGGGAAAAAGATTTTAAAAAAACACCAAAGTTTCATCTGGTAGGGAAGAAAAAGAAGGGTCTTGGAGAATATTTTAGTAGTCATCATTGAAAAGTTTAAGATCAGTTTTACTTATTCAATGGAATTGGTTAGAGTTCACATGAAATAACTATTATTAATAGTCATCATCCATTAAAAAAAGTTCATCTCTTGGAATATGCCCATCAAAAAATATTCCCATAGTCCTGATCTCTATTCAAGCAGCATATTATCCTTTAGTTTTATTCTAAGATAATCACTTTTAAGAAGTACATATTCTGACATAAGAATGCAACTGCTGGTGCCTTGGTGCAAAAGGCTAAAGAGACAAACTGACATCAGGCTTGTCCCACTAATTATACCTTAGCATTTTTTTTCTTTCTTTCTTTTTGTTTTTTGTTTTTTTTTTTTTGCTTTGCTGATTAATTTATTTTTAGTTTTCAGCATTCACTTCCATAAGATTTTGAATTTTAAATTTTCTCCCCCTCCCACTTCTTCTGCCCCAAGACAGCATATGACCTGATATAGGCACTACATAGACATTCACGTTGAGCATATTTTCACATTAGTCATGATAAAGAACAATTAGAACTAATGGGATGAACCACAAGAATGAAGCAATAAAACAAAACAACAAAGGATAAAGAGAGTAAATAGTGTGCTTCCATCCAGCATTCAGACTCCAAAGTTCTTTCTCTGGGTGTGGATAGCAATTTCCATCATGAATCTTTTGGAGTTGTCTTAGATTCTTGCATTGCTGCAAAGAGCCAGATCTATCAGAGTCAGTCATCCCACCGTGTGGCTATTACTGTGCATAATGGTCCCCTGGTTCTGCTCATTTTACGCTGCATCAGTTCATGTAAGTCTCTCCAGGTTTTTTGAAGTCTGCCTGCTCATCATTTCTTATAGCACAATAGTATTCCATTACATTCATATACCACAACTTGTTCAGTCATTCCCCAATTAATGGGCATCCACTCAATTTCCAATTCTTTGCCACCACAAAAAGAGCTGCTATAAATATTTTTATACATGTAGGTCCTTTTCCTATTTTTATGATCTCTTTGGGATACAGACCTAGAAGTGGCATTGCTGGGTCAAAGGGTATGCACATTTTGTAGCCCTTTGGCCATAGTTCCAAATTGCTCTCCAGAGTGGTTGGATCATTTCAAAACTCCACTACCTTAGCATTTCCTAACAAAAGTTCTCCTGATCAGATTTTTGTGAAGTGGTATGTATGTTCAATGTAACTTGCTAAAATAATTTAAGAATATAATCAACATGAAAATACAAATCTTAATTTTGTGGAAAAAGTGCTAATGTGAGTTCATTTCCCTAATGTTCCTCCCATTGAAATCAATCAATCAATCAATATTTAACCAGAACCCACTATGTGTCAGGTGTTCTACGGAGCACTGCAGAAACAAATACAAAGAATGAAAAAAATTCCTATTGGAAAAACAGCTAATGTGACTACTACATGATCAATAAATAGCATGAGAGGCTAAAACATTTCACATGTAGCCAAATGGGAGTCAAGAAGAGTTAGACACGACTAAAAATGACTGAACAACAACAGCAAAAATTGCTACAACACAGAAATAAGAAACTTATGACTACTACAAAGACAATGCAGCAATACTCTACACAGAAATTTATATTTATTAACAGAAATATATATGCATGCATAGTATATGCACATATATAGACATATGTATAGATATATACATATGTGTATATGTGTGCATATATGCTCACACACACATTTATGGAGAGAGACATATATGTGTGAAAGAACTGCATGAATGTCAACTCTTCAGTAAAATCACGGGCAATGCCCAAGAGAAGGAGACATAGCCTGGGAAAGGTATGTCTTTGTTATCTAAATCACAAAATAAATGATTTAATTTTGCCATAGTCCAGGATCCTCATTTCTCTTCCACATATCTGCAAACCATAGGCTATAGCTAGCTGCATATTCTATTCAAAGCACACATTAGCCTAGGAATTCCACGTGAACATTTAATCAACTAATTTGTTATCAAGCAGCATGCCTTTTTCAGTTTTACTCTGGAATCAAACAATTTCATCTCCCAGAATAAGCTTGCCAAACAATATAAAATGTGATCCCAATATTTCAGGTTGTGATCATCTTGACATTAAATATCTTTCTAGGCTGATTACAGCTTCTGGACCCAGTCAGTAGGTATTCCTATTTCCTAACAGTTAGCTCCAATGATTTCCCTCTAAGCACCCATATTACTGTGGCTAGCATGCACAGCATGTACCTTCTTGCTTGGAGAAATCTGTCAGGCAAGATACAAAATCACAGTTGCCACACGGACAAGGGCATATCAAATACACAGAGACAAAGGGAGACTCACCAATGCTCTGTCTCTGGAGACAGAGGTCCTCAGCCTGCTGTGGGTTACGAGTGACAAATGAGCCTGCATGTTACTGTCTCTCTACCTTGGCAAAACCATTATATAGTCCCAGCAGTAGGCAGGTTATCATTGTGAAAGGTCCTGGTTCTGGCCTGGAGGATGAGGAGTGGGGGAGGGTTAGAGGAAGGTGTTTGAGGCAGTGTGGATTAAGCTAGAGCTTTTTCAGCAGGTAGCTTGTATCATGGATGGCTTCAGCTATTTAAACCAGATGTTTGCTCTCCTTAGTGATAAATTCGTTCACCAGGATGACAAGGGAGGATCCTGGGAGGACTGGAGGAGGGAAGGACAAGTGGGTTACTTGATCTCCTGAGAAGGAATTGAGGGGAGATGCTTCTTTCTAGGTTCTGACACGAGGGGACATAAACAACATCTCTTTCTACACCTTCTCTCTTTTCCTTCGGTATAAAATCCATTTGCTGCTGCCCCTGGTTGTGGCTTGCTGCTACATAGTTCTCTCATTTTTAAAAGGCCTATATACCACAGAAGTAGATGGATATAGATATGCCAGCAAGGATGGAAATGCTTCTTCAGAAAGTCACTTTGAAAAATTGCAAAGAGTTGTATGCAGGAAGTGTAGTTCAAGTACACACTTTGCATAAGAGGGAAAGAAATATTTGCTTCTACCCTAGGCTAGCAGGTGGGTACAAATAGCTAGCATTTATATAGCACTTTAATTTTGGGGAAAATGGCAGTGTGTTAGGACCTAGAGGAATCCACATATCTCACAAACATTCCAGTAAAGCTGTAAAAATTCACACCAGCTAGGTAGTACAATGGATAGAGTGCCAAGCTTGCAGACAGGAAGACCTGAGTTCAAATCTGGCCAATACAGTTACTAGCTGTGTGATCCTGAGCAAGCCACTTATTCTCTGTTTGCCTCAATTTCCTCATCTGTTAAATGGAGATAAGAATAACACCTACCCCCCAGGGTTATTGTAAGGATCAAATGAGATAATGTTTGTAAAGCAACTAGCACTGTGCTTGGCACATATTAAGCACTATAAAAATGTTATCTAAGATGATGATGATGATGATGATGATGATGAACACCGGAGAATCAGTTATAAATCTCTCCATTCAGTCTAGGACTGTATAAGGAACATCAGTATCCCGCAGAAGCACAGAGTGGAGATAAGTTTGGGTAGGTGGAAGGCAATATGCAAAGAAAGCCGGTTCCACAGTAGCATGCAGAGCCAGACTAATGCCCAGCATTGCAATGGACCAACAATAAATACTGAGCATAATAAAGACAGAGAGTAGCCCAATGAATAAACCCACAAGATAGTAAATCTACAAAAAGTCCAAGAAAAGCTTAGAGAAAAGAATGCTCTGGCCATAAGAACTAGAAGAATCATTGGAAGAAATGAAATGAGTGACAAAAAAAAAAAAGAATTACTAGGGAGAAAAAAATGGGAAGGAGAATAGTATCTCAAAAGAGACAGTAGTAAGATTTGCCTAAGGATTGAACTCCCCAAAAATTAGAATGGGCTAAAAAAGAAAACAAATGACTCCAGAGACAACAGTAAACAAAACAAAACAAAAAAATAAAAAGTTTGAGTGAAAAAATGAAGAAAACATATGGTAGACAATTTCTAGATTAGAAAATGCTTTACTTGTGTTGATCCTTATAACAATCCTGTAGGATAGGCGCCCTAATTATTCCTATTTTGCAAATAAGGAAACTAAGACTGAGAAAGGTTAATTAAATGCCCCAGGTCACATAGCTAGTAAGTATCTGAAGGAGTCAAATTGAAGGCAAGTACCCTGTCCACTATACTACTAGCTGCCACATTTACTTCCAACAGAAATAAAGCACAACTCTGAAAAGCACAGGCATACCTTTAAATAGGCAAGACATTACATAACGGATTTTTTTTTCTTTTTCTTTCTCCTTTTAAAAAAAAAGTTTTTGCCTGTTGCCTGAAGGAAAACATTTTACTGAGGAGACATTATTTCCTGGAGAGGAAAAAATGGTCCACTGGTTTTAATGAATATTGTTAGGTAACTGTCTTCTTTCTTGAGGAGTCCAGCGTAATTGATCAGAAGTCAGTATCCCGTTGGTCTTTGACAAAGTGATCCATAGAACAAAATACACAGGAAGAGCAGCTTTTAACTTGTCCTGTCTCCTGCCAGCCCCACCTCCCCAGATGTCTAATTCATGAGGATAAAGCAAACTACTTCTGAAGTCACCATGGGTTTCTGTAGCACCTGAAGGGAAAACCCAACAGGACCAAGTTCAGATATAGCCTCTAACATTGATGGAATCAACAAAGTGTATTTTTTTTCCTTCCCCTTACACATATTTGTTTCAATTAGAGCTCATTGAGATGTCTCTGAGGCGCTAGAGACCACCTCCAGCAAGCTTCACTGCTGCTCAGGAGGTAATTTATATCGCTGCCTAGAATATTTGTCCTTTTTAATCATCTGCTACACACTGACCTTTTAGGAGATTGTCACTCAGAGACCCAGAAGCAGGAAGGAATATTGAAGTGATGGGTGCCCATTTGAATAGAATAAATTCCCTGCATACAAATGAACCCCATTATCAAGAGTGGCCAGTATTTCTGCTCCAGCATTTCGTTTTTGTCTGACCTTAACCTCCCTCAGACTTGATTTCGCCATATAATTTCAGACGTGCACTTGAAACAAAATTTCTACAGAACGGTCATAAAGAGTTATAATTAGAAAAACTGAGCGGTCTTAGAGAACCAACTGCCATCAAATATCCATCTGTATTTATACTCTTTTAGGACTCTGCCAACATCACTTCAGCCAATTGATTTTGTCAAGGAGGTCAGGGGACAAAATAACTTTTCCTGCTTCTGGTACAGAGCAAGTAGGCCTGTGCCAAACATAGCAGCCCTGTACCCACTCAGATACACTGATGGAAAACAGAGACTTCTCAGTTACCCTCAATACCACTCAGGAACTCCAGACTTGAAGAATCTTAATTGAAGTCAACAAGAAAGCCAACATCTCAGTGGAGTCAAAATATTGAGAGCTGTGAAACAGGCAGCTGTGGTCTAAGGAACACCTAGACTATCACTGTTTCCCAGTGTTATGAAATAATAAAACCATACATAAATAGTATATAATTATATATACCATCTGATACACTATATTTGCTTGCATAAGCCATGATGCTTTCCCTCTAAGGTAAGAAGGATGTGGGAGAGAATTATGCAAGCATCTGCCTTGTGGTCTTTTACCACCCTCGACTTCAAGAAAAACATGTTCAGGCAAGGAATTACGGGATGTTTATGACTGGGTTTAGAAAACAAATCCTAAATACAAAACCATTTTTAATTGATTTGCTATTACTTTTTCCTTAGTTTTTCTGTTGCTCTCTCAGTTTCAGGTTTAAGGCAATTCTCTGTCCAAGGAAAGAAGGACTAAGCTTGTCTGGCAGTCCCAGGAATTACTCCAGGTTGCTTCTTGCAAGAGAGCGCCAACAAGTGCCTCATCTTTGCTAGCTAGGTGCAACACAAACAGCAAAAACAGAAAAAGGACAAGAGTATGGAAAAGGAGAACTGGAAGGGGAGAAAGCCTGGATGGGAGAAGTGAGGGGCTGCTAGCTTTCCCCTTTTTCAATCTCGCTCAGTGGAAAACAACCCGGGGCGCCCGCTGCCCCTTTAACATTTTGTCTTGGTAAAGACAAAGTGCCTCCTGTAAAGTGCACTCCCTAATGAAGGAATCAGCTGTGAAATTAATTGATGCCCTTAAACCCTCCAAGGATTAGCTTTGGGCAGCTGTAGCTGCTGTTTTTTGAAGGGAGAAGGAAAAAAATTGTGTATGTAACATGAGAGAAGGAAAACATGCTAATAAATATGGTAATTATTTTTGCCCCAACGCTATTATTAAGGATGAGACCTGCTTTTAAAGCACAGCATGACAACACTTTTCAAAGCTATTCATTTGATTGAAAGCAACTCTAAGGGCAAAGGGTCAGGGAGGACTTAGACAATCATTGGACAAGCATGAGGTTATAGAGATACACTTGACATATGATTTTATTTCTACTAAGACAAGTGCTGATTCTGCGTATCTTTTAGTTCTACCAAGTCAACCACTTTCAAATAAATACACTAAGGATGCTATTTTACAGCTTACAGCATTTAGAAGGATCTTGCTGTCATTTTTGCTTTATTTTCATCTATTATTTTGAGGATCCTTTCACCAACCTCTCACCCATCCCCAAGCCATCTCCTCTCCAGGAGGGTGAGGAAACAACCCCAGAATAAAGGTAGAAGTTAAAACCATTTCTTTCCAGGTTCCTAATTACTCATATTTACTGACTTAGCAACTGTCATAAGGTCACTGAGGAAGGGACTACACCAAGATTTCATTTCTCTTTCTAACTTCCTCAATCCCTAGGATGCACATAATAGATGTTCAATAAATGTTTGCTGAACTTAATTATGACACAGTATATAATTCCCAGTTGCCATATCCCATCCTCCCCAACCCATTCAAACTATCACAGATAATACTTTCTCTCTTGCTACTGACCAAAATGTGACTTTGTTCCATACTTTGCTACTCTCTCTTTTTTTCCCTTAAATTTCAACTCACTTTCAATAACCCACAGACTTCTTCAATGTTTACCTTTGGGCTTTTTCCAAATCTATTCTCATTCTGTTCCCATTCCTAAATTAGTGTGTGTAGTTTGTTTGATTTTTGGGTTTTTTTTGCTATATTCTCTATGCATGAACTACCTTCTACTTTTTGGAGCTCAGATGCCTCTTTTAAATCCTTCCTGTGTCTTTTTACTGTTCAGCACATCTGCCCTGTGATTCGTGGCACTCAGCCAAAATGCCCCTGATTATTAAGCATTTGGTTTATATCTTACTTAGACAAGTACCTCAGAGCAGGGGGACCATGTCTGGGGTGTTTTATGCTTTGAAAAGCAATATCTACACTTGTGTGGCCCATAAATAATGAAGACATCCCTTGTTTTATCTGGCAGACATGGGAGATGGGAAAACAAAAGGAGGAAGAGAAACAATCCTCTTCCTAAGAAGTTATTAAACAGTAGTATTTGGTCTTCTGTCGTATATTATTTCTCAAAAAGTGGCTCCTGGTAGACCACTTCTCAAAGCTATAAAGAGACCCTAACACTTAGAAGAGTAAGCATTTTTGCCCAGAGGTTTCATCATAGATTACTCAACCCAAATCCTATGTCAAAAGAGGTATGGAAAATAGGCTTAACAACGAAGACTACAGCAAAGAATTGAAAACAAAGTGGATGCATACTTATTGGGGAATAAATAAACAAACTGTGGTGCTTGAAAATAATGGAATATCAGCATACCATAATAAGCAACAACTAAAAATTCAAAGAAACATTGGAAGACTTATATGAACTGATGCAGAATCAAATAAGCAGAACCAAGAATATATATACACAGTGATTACAACACCATAAATGGAAAGAACCAAATGAAAACAAATGCTGTATAATTACAGTGGCCAAGTTTGACCTCAGAGAAAAGATAAGAAGTATATATCTCTGCTTTCACTGGAGAAACAGTGGACTATGGAGGCATAACACTGGATATGCTCTTACATACTGATAGCATATTGCTTTGTCTTGACCTATATTTTTCCTCTTTGATTTTTGTTGTATTTGAAGGCTTGTTGGGTAGGCACATATTTGAAAATGAATGTAATGAAGAAATGCATGACGGGAAAAGATGCACTTGTCCCAAAGGAAGAATAAGAGATAACAGACAAACCACATGCTTCAATAGTTCGCAATGTCAGAGAAGAAGGTTCCAGCACTTTGGATAGCTCCCTGTGGCCATCTTATGGTAGCACATGAAAAAGAGTTTTACAAGCTGTGGAGGCATAAATGTGTTGACATCACTAGAAAGAATATCCGTACTGATGAAGTTACCAATCCATTTGAGGATTTATGTAAATAACATAATAGTCAGAACAACAGATAATATTAATCAATCCTATTTAAAATATTAAATTACATAAATATTAACCATTAAAAATAACTGGATATGATTAACAGAAGGCCTCAATAAAACTAAAATAAAGAATAAAAAAGTGCATGATAAACTTATAATAGTATTACTGATTAAAGCACATGAAACATATCTACTTTGGACTCCATCCAATGTGCTTTAGTAACTGGAATATTGAAGAATTTCATATGTAAGGTAACTCCAAGCCATGAAACACTAAGAATGGTTTCATCTCAAGGATTCAGTATAAATACAGAAGTTACTGAGTTTTGACCAAATTTGGTTACACGTGAGCACATTGCAAATTTGTTTTCATATTTAAAAGGCTATATCATCAGTTTCACAGACTGTGCTATAAATGTGGACCTCAATCGAGTTCTTTCTCCATTGTATATGTGTAAAGTCAGGAAGACATGAGTTTATGACCCTCCTTTAACACAGACTGTCTATATGACCTTGGGAAAATCACTTAACCTCTCAGTGTTTACACCAGTGGTACCAAACTCAAATAAAAATGAACACCTGAGGACAGCATATTGACTAAGAAAACTACAAATTAACATTATCTATGTTATATTATATTTTTAGTTTAGTATATTTAGTTAAATATTTCCCAGTTGCATTTTTAAACCAGTTGGGGCTGCACTTGGGAGTTTTGCTAGCTAAGAGTCTGATATCTCTGTTCTAGGCAACTCACTAAGAGCATAAGAGCACAGAGAAGGAGACCTGCATTGGTAAAGGGAATTTCCTCATTAGATGGGTAGAATTCCACATAGCAATGAAAATGCAGCGGCAGTCCATATCTCCTCTGCCTAAACATAGCTTCTGCCTTTGTACCTTGGGGGTGGGATCCAAAATGACCAAGTCCCCCTTTGATTTATGCAAATCAGCTGTGCCTGTCTGTTTCGGTCATTTCACAGCCTCCCCCAGCTATGCTGCGTGATTTACAGTTGGGTTCCACTTTCCCCTTACAGCATTCCTTTGCCACATTTGCAGGACCTGCACTTTCAGCTCACCACATAGCAGCTGCCGGAGTATCCTGTTGCCATTCGTCCTCCAAACCTGTCCATCCCAGAGGAACTGTGCTTCAGCAGACACCGGGGCGATGCTGGCAACTCAACTATTTTCCATGACCTTAAAGTCAGCGGGCCTACCTTGCCATTTAACAATTAGATGAAGCTGACTGGTACACAGAGGACTCAAAAATCAGAGAATATCTGCAATAGTCAAGTCCAATAGCCAAAAAAGAAAAACCAACTTGGGTACGTAGCTTGGCAGCAAATTCTACCATGCTGAGCCGCCAGCCTACTAAAGAAGAACCTCACCATTCTGATTTGGTTTTAATGCCCTAGCAAATCAAGGCATCCTCAGCTAGTGCGCTACTAAGCAGTAGTAGTTGTTCAGTAAATGGCCAACTTAATACTGATGAAACTCTGTGGAGAGGGCTAGCCTATATCCACAAGCAGAATACATTAAAGGAACAGTGGAAAGAGCACAGAATTCATAGTTGGAGGACCTACGTTCAAATGCTATCTCCGTCACTTAACACCTATATTACATTCAGTAAGTAACTTAACATCTCTGGGTCTCATTTTTTTTTTCATCTTGGGGTTGGACTACATGGCACTAAGGCTCCTTTCCATCTCTAAATCTGTGTTCTTTCTCTGATCCTCAGTTTCCCACTCTGGAAAAAGGTGGGCGTTAAATTAGATGTCCTCTAACATCTCTTCTAGCTGTATGATCCTATGAACTGCTAGTCACTACTTATGACAAAGGCTTATATTAAATTCACATTAACCAAGGAAGGGGAATCTTTCAGTACTAGGATACAACTCGGCAGATCTCAGGTTGTTTCTGGGAACTCACATCACATCACCTATAATGAAATGCTCTAATCTTCTGTGACTTCCATATTAAGAAAGTATGCATGTGCATGCACATACACACACACATCAAAGAGCTCTAGTGTGGTTTAACTTGCTAAAATGAAGAAAACGCTAAAACCTTTGGACATATTACACATCATGAACCAGCACATAAGTGCACAGACATATGTGTAGCAAACTGAATGCTTCACACTTCCTGGAATGGAAACCTCCTTGATCTGGAAACATTCTGAGCATGGAGAACATGGGTACCTTCATTTAATTGGCAAGGAGAGAAGAAAGCATTTTGTTGCCTTCAACACAGGAGGGTGGGGGAGGGGAGTAAAGTAAGCATCTGAAAACAGATACAAAACTGCAGAGGAAAAAAAGGTTTCAGAAAACAAACCAGCCCTCCAAAGAAAAGCAACAGAAAGAGAACACCTACTAAGATCTGACCACGCTTGTATGCTGTCTAGCAGTGACCTAATCACATAGAAGAAATAAAAATACTGAAAATGATCCAGCTTCAGGAAGTAATGATGGTGAGGTGGAAAGAGGTAAATAAGGAATAGCATTTTTTTCAAGCCTCCAGAGGCTAAGTTTGGAGAAATAACTCTGAGGCTAGATTTTCCTTAGTTTGGTATAAAACTCGTCAAAAATCCAACAAAGGCAAGTTGAAGCGGAGATGTCATAAGGATGGAGATTCTTTGGGGACCAGCCCCTTCACTGGAAGCAGAAAAAAAGGAAGTATACAAAGGCAGCCCTTCCAGTAAGTCAGCCAAACATTTCCAGACTCCCCAAAAAACTTTGCCTAGGGGTTGGAAAGAATTTCTAGCCAAAGCTGTTGGTTTGTTTAATCTTTCCTGAGTCAGTATAAGTCTTTAAGGTCCAGACTAAGTAGCACCTGGGAATGATAAAAGTGAAAATACAGGGCATTGGAATCTCTTTGTTTATTTGCTTTGGGAAGGCCAGACGTCCAAATGTGTGTTTGTATTATATAGGTCTTAGGCACCAGCCCTCTTCCCCAGTGAAGCATCCTGCAATGCTTGGTAATAAAAAGAACACAGAAGGAAGAAGACAAAAGAGTAGGACAAGAAAATAAGAGACAGCAGAACAGTTCTACCTATGCATATAAAGAACCAACGTATTTGTAAACTTCAATTCTATAAGGATTTATAATTGCACTGTTATGAGCACTCCTGACAGCAATTCAGATGCAGGTCTTTTGTAATACAGCTGTAGGTCATATGACCACCAAGATGGCAGGCTACACATTTTCTCTGTTCCTCATGACCTCGCAAAATGCTCAAAAATAAGGATTATACACAACAAGTAAATTAATTGTAGCTGTCTCCACAGGCTAAGACATTAAAAATCCTAAGGAGGTAACAACCCAATGGCTAATTCCTAGTGTTAGGGACTAACAGCACCTCCTTGATTACCAGTCTCCGCACTCTGACAGGACCACACAAAAAGACCCACAGGCTTATGCCCTTGGATCCACTCAGTTCCCTTGTTGTTGTTGCAATCTTTGCCAACATATCCTCCCTGCCCCTATCTAACCCACCATTCTGTGACAAACAACAGAATTCAACTTCCCTTCCCCATTCCCACCACTGCAGAAAAGGTGGCATTAGCCAGTGAACTGAAACACAAAGGGAACTGGGGCAGGATGCTGGCATGTATGTGTTTAAGGGGAAGTAGGAGGTTAGCAGGGTTCTACTAGGCCTGACGGAGAGGCAACTGACTTGCAAGTGAAGTCCGTTCTATCCCTCCCCACCTCTCCTCAGCAGCCACTTGAGGCTGAGGGACTGAGACTCTTGAAAACGGAATTCCTCAGTATAGAGGAGGCTGTGACAGCTTGGAGGCAGCCTTTTGGGAAGTTGCTATCAAAAGAGAGTCAGAAAGTGAGAGATGAGCATAAAGAAGAGGGAAGAAAGATTAAAATTATTAAAGATTTTAGGAAAAGAAAACGCAGTTAACCTGGTTTACAAGTAGATAGGTCAAGAGGGATGCTATATAACAGAAAGGACAATGGTCTCCAGGACATCTAACTATCTCTGAATATATATTGTAAGACAAAGGGAAATGAATCAACATTTGCTGAAGCAGAAGACCCTGTGAATTCTCAAGAGAGCATAGAGCCACAACAAGATGTTCCTACATGGTTCAAGAGAGAAATAAGAATCATGAAAGCAGAAGTCTTGGCTTGCATAGCAGAAATAATTGGCATAATAGAAAAACTCGAATTCACAATGGTGAATCTCTCCAAGGAAACAACAGTGAGCCAACTGATTGGGAATACAAATACACAGAAGTGAAGGACAATCTGGATGAAAAGAAGCAAAGAACAATAGCATTAAAACACAATCTCTGAAGTAAAATATTGATTTCAAAGACAACTTAAAGATCATAGGTCTCTCAGAAGAACATGACAAGTCAAAAATCCTGAATGCCATAATGCAATAAATAATATAAAACTATTCAGAACCTCTGAACACAGAAAACAAAGTGTCAGCTGAAAGAATCCACAGATTTCCCTTAGAGAGGAAAAACCCTATGCTGCAAACTCCAAGAAACAGAGTAATTAAATTTAACAAGTCCAATGACAAAAAAATATTCTGTTAAGTGAAGAAACCTTCAAATATTGAAGAAAAAAATTTGAAAGACACAAGATAATTCTGCACCCACTAAAAAGTGAGGAAAGGAATGGGATAATGTGTTCCAAGGATCAAAGGAGCTCAGGATGTAACCTAAAGAGACAAACCCTGCAAACCAATTCATCAATGGAAAAATATGGGCATTCAATAAAAGAAAGGCATTTGAAGCATTTCTTTAAAAAAATCAGAAGTGAGCAAATCATTTGCTTTTCAAACATCCCAGATGACAGAAACGTAAGAGTGGTAAACAAATACATTGTGTCATCAACCAAGGAAGGTACAAATAATAAATTATCCCAGAATAGGAATGGGAGGGGAAAAAAAGCTAGACATAGAAAGATATCGATGGGATTAAAAATTGATGATTCACCATAGCAACAAACAAAATAGTAACAGAGAGCATTAAGATATTTCTTTTTAAAATGAACAAGGAGTGAAAGAGTAACTTAAAAAGAAGTGATGACGGAAGAAGAGGCATGAAACACCAACCACTAACCTTATGACATCTCACCTGCAGGTGAATCAATTTATGTGTTCAAGGGGATGGGGAAGGAGACTAAAGTGCAGAATTTGAGGGAAGGTACGTAAGGGAGGAAAAAGAAAATAGAAGGGAATAAATGTGTGATGTATCCTAATTGAGTCAATGGTAAACAATTGTCAAGAAGAAGGACTACAGGAAAATGGGTGGGCTGTAACTTAGTCAATGCACAGAATTGCTGCATTTGAAAATTTCATCACTGCTAAGTCAACCTAGTTGGACAGCCTCGAATTTTGTTAGGCTGGTCCTTGATTCCATAAAGACATGCTCTATAGTCTAATCCTTTCCAGCTTCAATGATGCTTCAAAGACCCACTTCACAAATACTAAGACACTTCCCATCTCAGCCCCCATTCTCTCTGTTTTGTTTTGTTTTCTGTAGGCAATTGGGTTAAGTGACTTGCCCAGGGTCACACAGCTAGTAAGTGTCAAGTGTTTGGTCTGAGACCGGATTTGAACTCAGGTCCTCCTGACTTCGGGGCCAGTGCTCTATCCGCTGCTCCACCTAGCTCCCCCCCCCATTCTCTCTGAACAAAGAATGTTGACTTGAGACTGAGATTTAACAAACAGTGCATTCTCAAGTTCCTGGGTTATTTTCCTACTGCTTCTTGCCTGAAGGGGAGAACCCTAGGCTCAAGCTCTCATGAATCTCATTTCTAGGGCTTAGGCTCTATATAACCCAACATTATGCTGTATAAATAATCCAAAGCCATATGATCATAGATATGGAGTTAGACAAGCTCTAGACACTCAGATTCTTAAGATCTGACCTGCTTGCATCAGTGATACAAATGCTTAGATTCCTTAAGAGTCTGGCCAACATGGCGGATTCTTTAAATCTCACCCACCCCTGATCGATGTTCTAATAAACCTTGTTAAAAAAAAAAAAAGAAAGAAAGAAAGTCTCTAGATCAGAAGCCATCTATTCAACTCCTTTATTTTACATATGAGAAAAGTGAGGCTCAGATTATTTAAGTGATTTACCCATGATCACAAAGGTAGTAAGTGCCAGCCAGGATATGAACCCAGGTCCTCTGACTCCAAAGTCAGTGCTTCTTTCCACTATACCATATTACCTCTCAGGTCCCTGAAGCAGTTTTATGTTTCATTGTTTCCTTTTGTGGGTGAGGAAGGCAGAGGGAAGAAGAAAGAGCAGAAGGAAATGTCTTGCCACAACGGAGAAACTAGAGTTACCCATGTCTGTAATCAAGAGTGGCAGGGAGCTAGGGAAGTCATGCTCATTGTGTTGGCTTATGAACTAGAATAAACAAGGCAGCATGGAGTTGAGGTAGCCATACCTATTTGTGAGTGTATGTAGTCACCACGTAGATACTATGGAGTCACAGGAAACATCAGCAGTGAGTTTGGGATCAGTTGCCAGTAACAATACCTTCCGTAAATAATTATGCAGAGAGAGGTTAATGTTTAAGGCAGAGAATCCAAAAAATGCTAGTGAGTATAAGATTGGTTGGTTTAGGTCTGCTGAGATAGAATGCATAAAAAGCCTCATTCCACTTCCATGTAGATACAGTGCCTTGGGACCTGGTCCATGTTATGGGGAGCGTAAGGTTAGATTGGTCAAGGAACGTAATCTGCAAAGCAAGCCTGAATAAGAACTGGCTCAGGTTCAAGAACACAAAGTCTGATAATGCACCTGGTGGCTTAAGGGAAGCTGTGAAGACTGTTCTTCCATCCCCAACCTTTGCATGATAACAGATGTAGCAACATTTTAACAAGTGATTACTGACAACGTGGGAACTTGGGTGCACTTGGAGAGGAAGGGGAAAAAATAGCAGAATGAAGAAGAGGTTTATCTATTGCTAAGAGAAGTTCAAATCAAATCAGAAGAACTCCCTTTAAAATGTATTATACTAAGCTTAAAATTAAATTTGGCTGTGTGATAAGGCGATTGCCCCTGTATTATGGTATGAGGTCAATGATCATGGGATTTTAAGGATGTGATGAAATGATGGTGTAGGAAAGGGATGATGTCTACATGTGTCACAGGGAAGGGGTATGTGAGAGGTCAAGATGTGTTATACTAATCTTAAAATTAAATGTGGCTATATGATAATGAATTATGGTAGAGGTTAATGGACATAGGATTTGAAGGATATGGTAAAATGAGAGTATATGAAAGGGATGATGCCTGCATTTATCATAGGGAAGAAGTAGATGAGAGGTCCTGTGTGGTCTCTGGAAAAATGGGATTTGGGTTGTGAGCATATGGCACTTCTTGCTCCCATGAATAAGCCAAGTTATGTGAAATAGAGTTTTTTGGATGAATTTTTTTAAAAAGTCTCTATCTCTGTATTATGCTGTGATCCTGAACTTCTATGTGGTAGAAGGAAGTCACAACAAACAGTCTGGGAAGCAACTTTGTAAATGTAGCCAAGGGTGGTATCTGGTTTTCCCTTAATTAATCCTTTATATGACTCTGCATGTTCTTTCTATGGGGTAAATACTATCTGTGAATATCATGGGGAGAGAGGGAATAACCAATATTTTGTTTATAGGTTTGACAAGTAGTCTTGGTGAAGAGACCTGAATTGATTATGATCATTCAGTGAATCATTTGTGACCTCAGATAGAACCCAGGCTAGGACAAATATAGATCATTGCTGACTGGCCTCTAATGAGAGGTTACCCTCTCATATATGCAAATCTATCTATAAGATATATGTGTATATAATGATGTATATATAGATATTTATAATGATATGAGGCATACATGAAGCAGCTAGGTGCAGGACCTGGAGTCAGGAAGACTTGAGTTCAAGTTCAGCCTCAGATATTTACTATGGGACCCTAAGCAAGTCATATAATCACTCTCTGCCTCAGTTTCTTCATCTGTAAAATAGGGATAACTTCCAGAGTTGTTATAAAATTTAAATGAGATTTGTAAAACTAGCTACTATATTATATATGCATATGCACATATATGTATGTGTATATCACTGACAATAGTAATGTTGCCACATGCCATAGACTAGTGGTTACGTGGGAATTTTAGGCTGTATTTTCACCATCTCCTTATTCAGGACTTTGTTGTTGTTATTCACTCGTTTCAGTCATGTTTGACTCTTTGTGACCCCATCTGGGATTTTCTTGGCAAAGATATTGAAGTGGTTTGCCATTTCCTTCTCCAGTTCATGATGAGGAAACTGAGGCAAACAGGGTTAAGTGACTTACTCAGGGTAACATAGCTAGTAACTGTCTGAGGCCACATTTGAACTCAGATCTTCTCTACTATAGGTCCAGCACTATCTACTATGTCACCTACTTGATATAAAAAGACAGGTTATTGCTGTCTACAGTAAGAATATGCCACGGTCCCATTCATCAGGGCAGCTAGGTGTCATAGTAAATAAGACATGGGACTTAAGAGTCAAGAAGACCCTAGTTTAAATCCTGCCTCTGTTGATTTCTAGTTGTGTGACTCAGGCAAGTCACTTAACCTCTGTCTACCTCAGTTAAAAATGAGGTTAAAATAGCACCTCCTGCTCAAGGTTTTTGTCAGGATCAAATGAGGTAACATATATAAAGTGCTTTGTAAATCTTAGGGCAGCTACATAAGTGTGGGCTGCTTCTCTTTTAAGGTGTCCAGCATTTCATTTCCTAATCTCTCTCCACTCCCTCTGCTTCTTGTTCCTTGAAATGGACAATCATTTTAAATACTCTGCAGGCTCTCTTCAACCCACCCACTAAATTCCCAACACTGGCCCACTTTCCATTTTATCACTCTGTTCCTATGCTTAGCTGCCTATGCAGATCCTATTTGTCATTCAATAGTTTTAAATTTTCATTTCTGACTTTTTAATTGAATGTTCAGCATGGCAGTACATGCTACATTTTGTAAGCATTTTAATCAATAAATAAATTAGCCTGCACTGCAGCCACATCCTCCATCTGGTGCTTCTGATATAACTCTGGAGGCTAACAACAGATAGAAAGGAACGAGCAAAGGAAAATCTCTGCACTGTGATTTCATTCTTCTAATTATTCAGACTGTTCCCATCAAGACCAGATTTTGGAAGTGTGAGGTGTGTGACAAAAGAAGTTTCCTCAAGAGTGTGGGCTTTAGGGTAACCCCAGTAGTGAAAAAGTAAGGGAATGAGTGGTGAAATGATTGCCTCATTTACCCTTTGTAGGAATTGCATGCCTCTGCCTGTCCAGAAGAAGTCCTCAATCTGGTGATGGGACCCTTAAGAGCAAAAAGGCCTAGGAGGGATGGAAAGAGGGAGGGTAGCAGCTTCTGCCACTATGGTGAGATGGTCCTACCAGCTAAGAGTCATTTCTCCAGAAATGCCTCAAGACCGATGAGAAGATAATTTTTGTAAGTTTCTGTTTTGTTTTGTTTTTTATGATGAGGCAATTGGGGTTAAGTGACTTGCCCAGAGTCACACAGCTAAGTGAGTGTTATGTGTCTGAGGTCGGATTTGAACTCAGGTCCTCCTAACTCCAAGGCCAGTGCTCTATCCACTGCACCATCTAGTTGCCCCAGGGAAGATAATTTTTGGAAGAGCACTGTGTGAATCCTTCAAGGGGTCCCTGGACAACATGATCTCTTACCATAGAGAGTCCCCCTTCCCCAAATCACAGAGTCCAGGGAACTTACCCTATGATAAGTCTGCCAAATTTAAACTGATGGGTCGTATAAAAGACAAATTCCAAGCCTCACTGTATTTAAGAAGAAACATGGTAAAAAGTTTTTCATCAATCTGAATTCATTTAAACATTTATTATGAGCTACTCTGTGTTGGGTAGGACCTCATGGTTGGTTTGGGGGGGTGGTGTTTTATCAGAAAAGGATACTCAATTTCTAGCCGCCAAGAAGTCTATGGGAGAATAACCTAAAAATGCAATCTCTAAGCAACTCAGGAGCTCACTTTATTTTATGGACCTCTAGCTACTTCAGAGGCTGCCCTTATGCTAATGACATGATGATGGTTCAAGGTCATCAATCAGATTATACTTATAGAACATTTAGATTTCAGACCTTCAGTCTCAAAAGCATGAGCTATAACACATTAGGTCACCAGTGGTACTTTGTAAAACTCTACTGCTGTCAGAATTTAGATTTTTCTTTCTAATAAAAATGGTTGAGGTTGTGTGGGGCACATTCACAATCATAAAAGTAGAGTATTTTAGGATTCCAGCTGATGAAACGAGGACTGATTAAGTAAGCATCTTCTATGTACCTAGGGCTGTACTAGGTGCTGGAGATATACAGACACAATGAAAGCAATCCCTGACTTCAGACAGTACACATGTATAGGTATATACAAGATACAACATAGTACTAATGCAACTTTAGAGGGGAAAGCATTAGCAGTTGGGGGTGGTGGTGAGAAATCAAGGAAAGGTCTCCTTTAGAGAGGGATGCCTGAGCACAGCAGTGAAGGAAGACAGGCATTCTAAGGGGGTAGAGGTAAGGAAGGAGGGCATTCCGGGTACAGGGGACAACTAGTGCAGAGATGGGAGATGGAGCATCCCGTGTGAGGAACCCTGAACAGATAAATATGACTTGAGTGTAGCATATATGTAGTGAAATAAGGTGTAAGAAGACTGGAAATATAAGGAAAAATAAGTAGGGTTATGAAGAGCTTCAAAAGCCACACACAGGATTTTATGGTTGATCCAAGAAGCAGTAAGGAGGTTCCTAGAGTTTGAAGGTGGTAAGGTGATATGGTCACAGCTGTGCTTTAGGCAAAAACAAAACAAAACAAAACAAAACAAAAAGCAAACTGTGGTAGCCATATGAAGGATGGATTGGATTGGGAAGAGACTTTGAGATGGGGAGACCAGTTGGCTATGAAATATGGCTATTTCCATAATGCAAGTGAGAAGTCATATGAGCAAAAAAAATTTTTTTAAGTTATATGAACCTGAACTAGGTGGCAGCTGCCTGAGTGGAGAGAAGGGAACACATATAAGAGGTACTTCACAGATGGACACAACAAGATTTGGCAATTGCTTGCCTATGTGGGTGAGTGAGGGGTTGAGGATGACAGTGAAGTTTCAACTCTGAGAAAGAGCAGTGCCAAGACTGTCTTAGAGAAGTTCAACCATCTCTTTCTTCTTTTTAAATTTCTCTCTATCTATCCTGGAAGCTAAGCTCTTGGGGATCATGCTATTCTTAAAATTGCAGGAGAAAGAAATGAGATCCATTGGAGGCAGTGCAGAAGAATGGATTGAGAGTCAAAGGGACTCATCTTGAATACCGGAAGCGTTCCTTACTACCTGTGTGTTACTGTGGGCAAGTTAGGTAACCATTCTGAGCTCATCAATAAAATGGGGGGAGAGGGAGTTAGATGATTCTAAGGTTACTCTCACCTCTAAATCCAATGTGTTCATTTTACATAAAAGGAAAGTGATGCTCAGAGGGAAAGGGTCCTCCATACTCGCCCAAGGACATAGATTAAGTTAATGACAAAACCCGAACCTAGTTTTCATGCTCTTCTCACTGCACAATGAATGCAGAACTCTACTGGGTAGATCTTGGTCACTGGATTGCAAAGTACACTTCCCTTTGGGAGTACCCAGCAAAATCAGAAATCCTATCCCTTTGCAGGGACATAACATGGTTCAGTGCTAAGGGTATTAGATTCAGAATCAGTGGATATGACAACTGCTGCTTACTATTTGTGGGGTATTTAACAAATCAGTTAACCTTCCTGGGCCTCAGTTTCCTCAGCTATAAAATGCAAGGGCTAGACAAAATGAACTCTAAGAATTTTCTCAACTCTGTAATCCTTTGAATACATGTACTCCTGTAAGGAGTAAGATAAGTTAGCTCTTTCATTGGTGAATTAAGATATATACTCCAGGAATCCTCTCTTGGGAGAGAGGTGAAGGGCTAATGGTTCTTAAACTTTCTGGTCTCGTGACACCTTTAAATTCTTAACAATTATCAAGGACTCTAAAAGACCTTTTGTTTATGTGGGTTATACCAATTGATATTTATCATATTCAGAATTATAATTGATAAATTTAAAAAATATCTATGGTTATTCATTTAAAAATTAGAATAAACTATTATATGTTAACATGTAACATATTTTATTAAAAAAATTTTTCCAAAACAAAAAAAAATTTAGTGAAAAGAATGGCAGTTTTACATATTTTTACAAATCTCTTTAATATCTGGCTTGACAGAAGACAGCTAGATTCTCCTATCTGTTTCTGCATTTAGTTGGTTGCTATATGTTGCTTTGGTAGATGTTTAAGAAGAAAATCCAGTACTACTCAGATACATAGTTGGGAAAAGGGGAGTATTTTAATAAGCAAATAGCATTTTAGTTTGCCTCAGTTCCTTATTTGTAAAATAAGCCACAGAAGGAAATGGCAAACCATTACAGTATCTTTGCCAAGAAAATCCCAAATGGCATCGCAAAGAGTTGGGCATGACTGAAAAATGACTGAACAGCAAGTTACTATTATTATGAAAATAGTTTTGATCTCATGGACCCCCTGAAAGGGTCTCAGAGACCCCCCCCTACAGAGGACCTCAGACCACACTTTGAGAAAGGCTGCATTCAAGGTTCAGAATGAGACATACATTCTCAAACATGGCCAATGTGTGGAATGGTTTGACTTGACTTGACTATACTTAAGTGCTATAAGGGAGGGCTTTTATTCTGAAAGGAGGGTGGTGGTAATGATAGTGATACAAAAAAAAAGAAAGAATAAAATGTCAATAAGGATTTTTATTTTTTTATTTTTAGGCAATTGGGGTTAAGTGGTTTTTTTAAAAAAAACGTACAAGACAGCAGAAGTTCAGAAGTTGACATTGACAAGAAGGGTAGTATTCTAACTTATCAAGTTAAATTTAATGTATAATTTAAAAAACTGTATATAATAGAGATTTGTAGTGTCACAGATAATTTTCTTTCTGTGTATTTGTTTTTCAAGTTCAGGTTAATAAAAAAGAATTTTTTTAAAAAGAAAAATAAAAAAATATATCTCCAAATTGTTTGTTGCCTTATCTGGTTTCCAATTTATTACAGAGTAAAGGACATTTTATGCAGACTTACCACACAGCCAGTCTCAAAGAGAATGGCATTCCGGGCACAGAAAGGCTCCGTTCTGTAAGGTAGGTCCCTAGCACCTTTTAACCCCGATTCTCCAAGGAGATCTAAGGTGACTTTTGCCTGCCTTTTGCTAACAGGGCCTTCCTCTTCCCTGATCTCCCAGGAAGGATTTATGGTTTACACTACGGGTAAATGTTAGCCTTGACTGCTACCACCTCCTTTGTAACAGTTACCAGAGCCAAAAGCTGAGGGGATAAAGAGTGTGTCAACAGCAACTTCCTAAGGTCCCGTCACTCTGTATTTACTTGAAAAGAACTGTATACTGAATCAAACCCTGCCCAGGTTTCCTTGTTTCTCTCTCTTTCTCTAATGCAAAACCATAACAACAACAACACAAAACCAGCTCTCAGTCATTCCCACGATAACAGATGCCTTTGGAAAATATTCAGGGCTACTAGGAACTTAGGCTGCTTAATAACACACTGGTAACAATTTCACATTTTACATAGACTGGGATTTTATAGATGTAAATAGTAGTCCCGCAATTTGGCCTTTTTTACACTGTCTTCCAAAACAATACTTTGAATTGACCCAAAATCTTTCATTCAAGATGGTCTTCAAACACTAGAAGATCAAATTCTCCCACCAAGGAGCCCTACTTGACACAAGAAGTTTCTGTTTTGAAATCTAAAGGAGAAAAAGAAAAAAAAAACTGTCCCGTCACATAAACTCAACAATATTCCCTTTCAAGCTAGAGGAAAGCGCCTATGTTCTCATTTTCCAGACATTAAAAAAAAAAAAAAACTTACCCTAAGAATGGAAGTTACTTAACTGAATCCACACAATAGTGGCACAGCCAAAAACAACCATTTCTGCTCTGAATCCACCCCAGGCCATTAGCAGCAGGACAAAAAGAGGGGTGTAGGAAGAACAGCTGTGAGGTAGGAGTCCAAAGGCCCAGGCTTCAGTCCTGGTTTCATCACTCATTAGCCTTGGCAACTCATTTCACTTGGCTAGGCCTAAATTTCCTATTCACAAATTGGGAATACCATCCCCCAATCTGTCTATTTTTCAAGGTTGTTGTGAGGGTTAAATTGGATAAGGTGTATAAAAGCACTCTGAAATCTGTAAAGTTCTATAAAAATGTAAAGCATTATTATAGCCTTGAGAAGCAGTGTGGTATATTGTGAACTAGTAGTTGTGAAAGGGCCCGCCTGGGTTCCAGTCCTTGGTTTCATTTCTTATTAACCTTGACTAGTCCTTTGACCACTTCAGGTCTTGGTTTACTGTTTCCAAAATGGGACCTGTCCACCTTTTGTGGTTGTTACAGGGTTCAAGTTAGATAATGCATGTCAATAGGAATAGGGCATTGGATCTGTACTTTCACTGGTAGGAACTGCCTCTACCAGTACAAATTGGCACTTCCTCTGCCAGTTATAGTCTAAAAGATTGCCTAAAGTGCTGAATGTTTTAAGCAACTTGCCCAGAGTCACATAGTCAGATGCATCAGAAACAAGACTTGAACCCAGATCTTCCTGGAAATGAAATCTGAAAGCACTTTGAAATCTGTAAAGGCCTATTAAAAATGTAAAGTATTATTATAGCATTGAGAGACAGTATGACAGATGAGATAGAGAGATGGCTGCAGAGTTAGCAAGTCTTTGCTATACATACTGACTAGGTGACCCTAGGCAAGTCACTTAACCATTCATAATCTCAGGCAGCCGACTCCCTACCACTCAGTTTTCTGAATAGTTACTGGTCTGCTTTGATGTAGGGAGTTTACTTATCAGGACCCCTTTATGCCAGTGAGATCATAGGTCCTGATCTCACCCTTCTCTCTCCCTCTCATCCCCAAAAATTCAACTGGCCATCTCCCTTCATCAATAGGTTATCAAAAATAAATTCCCAGTGGGGAGGTTAACCAGTTGCTTAACACTTGGTGCTGATAATTAATGCAAAGATAAGACTCTTTCACTCCTTCAGTTAAGCAAAGGAAAGGATAGGATCCCCTATGTCAAGACTGTCTGCTTTGGGTGAAAGGCAAAGTTTTCATTCACAGCTGATGGCAGCATTCTTGAAAACAAAGGTTTCCCAGTAAAGGAAGCACTCAGAAAGATTAACTGTGGTACTGAGCCTGGTAGTGACAAAAGGCCAAGTGAGGTTAAATGGGGATGCTTGAAGTATGTCAAATTTTGGCATAGCTCACTGTTTCTGGGTGTGTCTGTTAGAGATGGGGAAGACAGAGGGAAGCTAAATCAGCTCTAAAAACGTATGAGACCGGTTATGGAAGGGATTCCTCTTAACCCAACTGGTGAATTCTGACTCCCATTTGAAAAATAGGTCTCTCCCTCACTCTTTCACTTACCAGCTTACTTGGGATATACTGAAGTTTCCTAAGGAAGACTTTTAGATGAATGGAAGTGTATACACCTGTTCGTTTGACATCTGGACTGGTAGCATGGGTGCCAGATGAAGTCAAGGAGGAAAAATAGGAAGGCACTCATCCCAGGACAATCTTTTATTGGGGAGGGAGAAGGTTGGCACCGTTCCTTTTCCTTTGTACCCTCGGCACATGACACATAGCAGGTACTTAATAAATGCTTGCTAATTGATTGATTGATTCCTACACTGGCCCCAGCTAATAGCCCCAGAGTGGTAATAACTAACAACAGCTGCCAGTACCATTTCTATTCGACCTGGGTGGGCCAGGAATAGGGCATCAGAGATGGGGAAGTGACAGCTGGGCCACGTTCCCAGACCTGGTAGAATCCTGGCTGGACAATAGGCAGACTCTTCAACTCCCTGTCTGTTTTGGAACAAAATCAAACACATGATATCCTCATGGATGAAAGCCATACTGACCTGTCTGTATAAAATGAAATGTCTTATTTTCATTCTGATCTTTCAGAAATGAGACTTTCCAAATTGTCCCTCCTGTACATTAGTGAAAACCACAGACTGCTTTAAGCTTCAGCCAAACCTAATGGCATTTAACAGCTCCCAAAGAATAAAATCTGTTTATTGATCAAGCCATTCCATAAAGCTGGGACAGTTTTTCTAACACCCTTTTATGAAGTCAGTATATACCCAAGTCCCTTTGTTCCTGCAATCACACATCTATAGCTATTATCTGCAAGAGGTTTTCAAGTAAACCTTCTTGCTTAAAAGGGCAATTTATTTAAATTGCAGAGTTGTCCTATCATACCTGAAAATTGAAAACAAAACAAAACAAAACAAAAACCTGAAACATGGATTGTTGTACATAGGAGAATGGGTTCTTTCTGCTTTGGAGACACTGCTCCAGGGAATAGACATTCTCTAGACAGTAACACTGCTGCTCAACTATACAGTACCTTCTTAACAAGGCTCAGATTAATGATACAACAGGCGTTCCAAACTAGGGGTGGTAGCCAATACTGTCACTTTTAAAATTAATCACTTATTACTAACTCCCATTTATATAACTCTTAGAGGTTTACAACAATGCTTTCCTCCTAACAATGTGGTAAGGTGCTGGGGGTAAGTATTGTTATGATGATTTTACAGATTATAAAACTGAAGCTTAAATGACTGAAATGCCCTATCTACAGTGACTGAGACAATGTTGGAATCCAGGTCTCCTACAAATCCAACAGTTTTCTCACAATGCCACCCTTTCAAGTCTCCCTGTCTCAGTTCCCAACAAGCAAAATAAATAAACAGTAACTAAATACCAATAGAAACAGACCCTATGAAGGTATGTAAACAAATGTGTGTCTAAGGCTTTGACATCTCTCCAGAGTCACAGATCTGTATCTCAAACCACCTATAAGATGCCACAACTTAGATATTCTTTGTCACTTCAACCTTAATATGTCCAAAACTGAACACTTTCCCCTATAAAACTTACTTCTGACTTTTATTTTAATCCGTGTCACCACCACTCACCAAGCCCCCCCATGTTTGAAATCTTTTTTCTCCCATTTCCCTTGGCTCTCATTCCCAGTTACCAGGTCCTTCCAATTCCATCTCTAGAATATCTTTTTCACCTTCCCTTCTATTCCCATTCTCCTGGTGTGAGTTCTCATCACCACTTGACTTTGATTCTACCTCTCTTGGGTACTTATGTACTTCTCTCTTCCCATAGGATGTAAGCTCCCAAAGTAGGGACTGTATCATATGTTGTATGTGTATCTTCTATGGCATAGGACAAAATCTGTCTTAGCTTTACACCATCTCCTTTAGTGGCAGCTAGGTGGGACAGTGGATAGAGAAAGGGACTTGTAGTCAGGAAGACTTAAGTCCAAAAGCAGCCTCAGACACTTACTAGCTATATAACTCTGGGCAAGTCACTGCACCTTTTTGCCTCAGTTTCCTCAACTGTAAAATGAGGTTAATAACAGCACCTACCTCCTAGGGTTGTGAAAATGAAATAGGATATTTGTAGAGCACTTAGCATAGCACCTGGCTTATAGTGGGTGCTATATAAATGCTCATTCTGTTCCCCCCCTTGTACTTAGAATAGTGCTCTCTAAACTTAATGTGTTTGTTCAATCTAAATGAATCATATTTAGGGATATTTAAGAATACCCAGGTCCCATCTTTAAGATCCCTTTCCCCAACTTTTTATGTGTTCCATAATGATTTCTAGGGTTCCATTCATAATAAAAATTCCATAGATGAACTTGGACTCTATCTTAATAAAACAATGAAGTTGCTATTATGTGTGTGTTGAACACAAAATGGAATCAGGGCCTCAATAGGAGGCACCCCATACCAAAATGGCACCCTCAGCAATAGCTTCAGCGATTCTCAGCAGTCACTTTACCTAAAACTATGGTACTGAAACCAGATTTGATCAGCATCCTGCCTTCAAATCCATGCCCTTCAACAGACTGCCACAGCTACTAAAAGTCCCAACTATTGGGGATATAGAAAAATATAATCTCCACTATACTTTGTGGACAGATGGGTCTTATCTATCCAAGACCGATGAAGGCAGCTGTATGCTGTTAAAATCAAAACAAACCCTTTCTTCCCTTCCCCCCATACATGCAGAAACCTGAAATTTCTCAGTTTATTTCTTTTCTGACAACCTTCTGCTGCTGATTTCCTGGCATTTTTCTGCATTATCTTGACTGTACTTTAAGCAAAAACTGTGGAAGATGTTATTTTTTTTTCTTTTTTCTGACCAACAACCATAAAGAGTATGTAAAGTATGCATTTGTTTCTCAGTTCAATCAGCAACCAATCTTGATTATACTGATAAGATGACTTGCTGGTTCCATCAGTCACATCCCCAAATGAAAGAAATGACAGGGTGCCTCTGGATCATCAGAGGTTAACAATCAAATCAACAAGCATTTGTGGAGGATCATATATTTATTTATTCAAATTCTTAGCTGTGATTTCATTGGTATGGAAAAAGCCTGGTAAGGAAATTTTTATCGATGCAGTCATGCAACTTATAATATTAAGGCAGTTGCTAGGGGACACTGAGGAGTAACTTGTCATGGACCACAGAGCCACAGTGTGGTGCAGGAAGGACTTGAATCCAGGTCTTCCTTACTCCAAGGTCAGTTCTCTATTTGATATGCAATACTGACTCTTGTTTTCAAGTATTGTGAAAGATTCAAGTATAAACTATGATCCTATGCTCTCAATGTACTTACTATATGATGTGTGTGTATAAATAAACACATAATACAGCATATATAGTATATGGTTGGGGCAGCTAGGTGGCATGATGGATAGAGTGCTGGGCATGGAGTCAGGAAGACCCAAGTTCAAATCCAGCCACACACATGTACTAGCTGTGTGACCCTGGGCAAGTCACTTCATGCTGTTTGCCTCAGTATCCTCATCTGTAAAATGAGCTGGGAAAGGAAATGGAAACACACACTAGCATCTTAGCCAAGCAAACCCCAAAAAAAGTCACAAAGAGTTGGCCATAACTGAAATGAGTGAACAACAATGTACGAAAAGGCATGTGGTAACATAGACATCATATGTACATAATATATACTATGCATGCATGCACAGGGGTGTACAAAAAGAGGGGGAAAGAGGGAGGGGGGAGAGGAGAGAGGGAGAAAGCAGGAGAGGGAAAGAGAGGGAGAGAGAGGGAGAGGGAGAGGGGGGGGGAGAGGGAGAGGGAGAGGGAGAGGGAGAGGGAGAGGGAGAGGGAGACCACTGCAGCTACTATTTCACTGTTCCAAGAAACTAAGAAACTCCCAGTGTGGAAACATTTGTGGCATACAGACTCCACTTTGGGAAAGGGACCAGCTGTGTGTCTGACTCTAGATCTCACCTCCATTACTTAGTGGCCTTCTCACCCTGGAACTTCCCTCAATGCCTGGGAATTTTTCACCCTGGAATATCTCTTACCAATGACCTTTCATCCCCTTCTCCCACTGGTGAGTTTCTTCTACTAGGTCTCCATTTGGGGAACCAGCCCAGGCTAGTCATGCTTAATTCCCTTCCTGTCTATACTTCTGATTCCCTGGACTCCACTACAATATCCTTAAATGAGTGTTTCTCTGTCTCTTTCACCTTCAGCTCCCTCTTATGTATTATCTTCTCCCATTAGTATGCAAGCTCTTTGAGAGCAGGGATTCTTTTTCCTTGTATTTGTATCCTCAGCACTTAGCACAGTGCCCGGCACATAGTCAGTGGTTCACAACTTTCTATAAGTTGCCTTGCGTAGTCTTAGACCTGGGGTTCTTAACTTGAGGTCCACAGTCCCATAGATTTTGAGTGGGCCATGAACTTGGATGGGGAAAATTATATCATTATTTTCACTAACCTCTAGCTAAAATTTAGCATTTCTTTCAATTATTTAATATCATTCTTCTGGGAAAGGGTCCATAGGCTTCACCAGACTGCCCAAGTGGTTCATGACACCAGAAAGGTGAAGAACCCCTGTTTCTGAGAGTTGTCTGCCAGTACTGAGAGGTTGTCACTTTTCCCTGATTACTCAACTAGTGTGTGTCCAAGAGACAACTTGATCCCTCGCTTTCTTGAGCTCTCTCTCCTTTCACCAAACCTTGCTGCCTCTTCCATCCAGACACTGGGGAGTATACCATTATCAAGCATGGTTTCTTGCTCTCAGTTTTAGTTCATAGTTTAGCCAGAGAAATAGAATTACAGCTCAAGGAAAAGATCAATTAATTTGCTGAACCCTGCGATAAAAACTAACTGCTATTGGAGTTCAGACAAGGCAAGGCTCAGGCAAGATGAGCAGAGCAGTTAGGAAGACTTCATAGAAGAGGTGAGATTTGAGCTGGGCTCAAGGCTTTGGATTAGTGAATAGAGAAAGTCAAGACATTCCAGGCAATGGAAATAACACGAAGTCACAAATGAACATAGCCTATGTGGAGACCATTCTCTGTGCATTACAGAAAGTACATTGCAGGCAACAATAGGAAATATAGTTAGGTAGGGTGGGCCAAATTATTGAGGGGCCTTATGATCCAAAGAATGGCTTTTGGTTTTAATACTTACTCTATGGCCAAATCATACTACAACTTTCTGGGCTCAGGTGGAATACACAGAATTCCTTTCTAGTTAAGACTCTGATTCTATATTGCTTTATCTAGGTTCAAAAATGCATCCAATTCGCTATCCTGTTCTGGGGAATATAAAGTCTCAATTATCTAGTAAGCTCCCATTTCCCAGCTATTCAATCTCTATAGTTCAGTATCTATCTGGCCAAGAGCTATTAAATGGCACTACTCTTTGAAATTCCTTACAAAATCTTCTATAATAAGAGAGCGGAATGCTCATGGTGCTTCATGATACCTTAGTCTTCCAATTTTTAAAATGGCTATTTTAACATCTGTCCTATAGCTAAGCCAGAAGATGTGAAGTTAATGAAAACATGTGCATGGCTTTCTGAGCTCCTCTGAAAAAACAACCATCTTAACAGAAAGCACCACGTCAAAATTGTTACATTACGTTTCAATGGATCCATAATTTCATCGACAATATTGCCCTTCTAATTCTGCATCCATGGTTTGGGTTGCAATCTGTTATGTTACAGTGATGGTTATTATTGATACATCAAGCCAATGACAGCTTTACATCAAACAGCTTGCTCCAGCAAAAGCACATGAAAAAAATTTCTAAAACTTTTGTTGTTGTTAAGTAAAATATAAGTTGATACTCTGTAGTCTAGCTTTTGAGGCTAAGAGCGCTGTATTTGACATCAAACCTAGGTTTGAATCATGGTGGTGTTATTTGCTACCTATGTGACCTTGCATAAATCATATGACCCCTTATTTGTCTTCCTTTGGCTTCCTCATCTATGAAATAAGAGAGTTAAAACAGGTGTTCTGTAAGGTTCCTTTCAGCTTTAAATATTATGATTATACTAAATACTATGGGATAGCTAGGTGACTAAGTGATACATGCTGCACCTGGAGTCAGGAAGAGTTGAGTTCAAATTCAGCTTCATACATTTACTAGCTATGTGACCTTGAATAAGTCATTTATCTTCTTTGCCTCAGTTTCCTCATTTGTAAAATAGGGATAATAATAACATCTGCCTCCCAGGGTTGTTGTGAAGATTAAATGAGATAATATTTGCAAAGTGCTTAGTACAATGCCTGGCACATAGTAGGCAATATATAAATGGTTATTCTCCTCCTTTACCGTCTTTTCTTCTCTGGACTAAACTTCACTAAGGACTGATCTTCACATGGCATCAATTTGTTCTTCCTCACCATCTTGGATCACCCTCCCTTGGCTCCACTTTTCCCTGATACTTTGTGTATCAGCCAGACTGGGCTATTCACAATTACCCAATATCATATTGCTTCTTCCTATCTCCTAGAATGGCTCATTTGATCCCTTGTGTCAGGAAGAGACAGAGCTGTGACAGTTGAAACCTTTCCTTGAAGTAGCTAGGTAGCCGAGTGCATAGAGCACTAATGAGTAGAGTGAGAAAGTGGAGTGAGAAAGAGCCAAGTTCAAATCCTGACTCAATTTCAGCAACAGTATTGCCTTCTAACTCTATATCCATGGGTTGGGTTGTAATCAGTTATATTACAGTGATGGTTATTATTAATACATCAAACCAAACCAAACAAAATCTTTACATCAAACAGCTTACTCTATCAAAGGCATATGTAGAAAAACATTTTTAAACTTTTGTTGCTGTTAAGTAAAATAAAAGTTGATACCTTGTAGTCTAGTGCTCAAGGCTAAGAACACTGTATTTGGGGACCTGGACTTGAATCATGATTCTACTACTTGCTACTAGGTCACACCTAGTTGTGTGAACCTGGGCAAGTCACTTAACATGTGTTTGCCTTAGTTTCCTCAACTGTAAAATAAGCATAAAAACACCTACTTCCCAGGGGTTTGTGAGGATCCATTGAGATATCTGTAACGTACTTAGTGCAGTGCCTGGCACACAGTAGGTACTATGCAAATGTGTATTCCCTTCCCTTCTCCTCCCTCCTTCCCTTTTCAAGGTCCAGTTCAAATCACACCTTCTCTGTAATGCCTGCCTTGTTCCTCCCTCAAATGAGAACCATTTCACCCGCTTAAATCTTTCAAAGCATTTTGTCGGTACTTCTATGCACTCCATACATTCTAACTTAGATATAAGAAGTGTGTCTTGCCTTGTGTACCAGGCAAGGACCCTGTCAGGGTGAGGATTTTATCTTTATTCACTCTGTATTCCCAGTGACTAGCATAATGTACTGCATTCTAGAAAATACTTTATCAATATTTGCTTAATAAACAAGACTTCTGAAGAATAATAGATTTTCTATTGAGTATAATGTAAGCTTCTTGAGGAAACCTGTTTTGCATTTGTCTTTATATTCAGTGTCTCATACAAAATAGGCATTTAATAATTTTTTGCTTAATTGAATGATTAAGTGGAATTATCTAAACCTCTATTTAAAGGTAGTGTACCATCGGGGACAGAAGACTGGCTTCGAAGTCAGAAATACCTAGGTTTTCTGATCTTGCGCAAATTACTTACTCTGTGCCCTGAGGTAATTCTTTAAGACTACATACAAATTGTAGACAATTTATTGGCCTGTACATGACAGAAATTTCCATACAAGGGTTACAGATACCAAAGAAATCATAAATCTATACCAAAATCAAGCAAACAAAAAATCTCTAAACCCCAAACACCTTTCAGTTAAAGAAATAACAATCAAGTTGTCATAGAGCAAACACTGATTATATTCTTCCTTAAAGGATGCCTCATGTAGAAATAAGGACCTGAAATTCTTTACTGATGGGGGGGTAGAAAAGAAAAAAATAAGTGTTTTTCTCTGTCTCTGCTTTCTGTCCATCTTAGTGATTAGGCAGTATTCTTTAAAACAGCTTGGTATACACAGAAGGTGGTCTCTAAATAAAATTACAATGAAAGAGTATTGGGTTTTTTGAGGGGGAGAAATTTAACCATTTTGCCACATTTTCAGGTTTGGAAAATCTCAATGTAGTTTTATAATGTGAGCTCCCCATTATAATATAATGTGTACCAGTCCAAGAACTGTTGACAAATCAATGTCAGGTCACAATATAATGCCATTTTCATTTGCCAGCTAGAATGATTTTTTTATGTACTTGATAAACCCACAAATAAATTTGTTGGTTTATTCATAGCTATGATTTGGAGTCAACATGCAATCTCTTACTGTCTGCACACACTAGTACAATTTCCTTTTTGGTGCCACCATCTGTTTTTCACACGCTAGCATGAAGATTTCCAGAAGTCTTCTAAATAAGAAAGATATTACATTCCTCCTGTAGTAGCTTTCTAGCCATCTGGTAGCTTATATCCCATGAATTCCCCTTTAGGAAAACCACTTTTTTTTTTTCTTTTTATCCTTTTCATACAATCAAGGATCTGAGTCAAAAATTCTCCAGGTGTCTTATTGTTTTCCCTTCATGCAAAGAGACAAACATGTTAGCAAATGGCAGGAAAAAAATAAAACCTTTCAGTGGCAATTCAGTGCCTAGCCTTTCCCTTGATCTCCCCAAAGCTCTAGAGGTTATCTGGGATCTTTAAAAAAGTCCCAAGGAAAGAGTATTCTTTAATACTGTCTTTGTATTGTACCACGCCATCTGGTTTCATATGAATTTAATAGTTAGCACGGACTAATACAAAAATGCCTTCTCTGTGAAGTGGTTTTTAGAAAAAGATATCCATCTTAATATTCCTTAATATGTTATCCTGTTAGAGCTCATCTGACTTGAGGATGAAATCATACTAATAGATCCTATCCATTGTGTACAAATTAATTGAAACTAATGATAGTTATCACACTTTTTTTTGTTTCTTCCCTATTTACCTCCAAATCAAGCCCAATCACAATGTTGACTCATTTTTCTATTTAATAATAATTTGGTAGGCTAACTCTGGAACTTCTGTCTGTCTTTGGAAAAAGATAAAAACTTCTGCAAAGTATGGTCTATGCTTGCTGCCCTCACTTACTCATTACCTGCTTGTTCCTCATCCATTACAATCACTCAAATGAAACTTCTCTCTCCAAAGTCACCAATGACCTCTTAACTTCTAAGTTGCATGGGGTCTTTTTCCAGTCTTCATAATTCTCAATTTTTTGGATCCTTTGACAATGCTGACCCATCCCTGACTTCTCAACATATTTTCTTCTCCCCAGGCTTCCAAGACACTGCTCTCTCTCTTGCTTCTTCTCCAAGCAGTATTACTATTCATTCTCTACTGCCTTTACTAGTTCACATTCCACTAAATATCATTGTCCAAGAAGTTTCTGTCGGCACTCGCTCTCTCTCTCACCTCTTTTGGAGCTCTCATACACTTGTATAGTTGTACTTATGTCCTTTATGTGGATGTCCCTAACATCTATCCAGCCCCATCCCTTCATCTCCAAATGCCTGCTGGAAATATCTACCTGGATGCTCCTTCTGCATTGTATCAAAATTCAATATTATCTTTTTTCCTGAAACTTTCTTGGTCCAATTTCCTCATGTCTTGAGATAGGACTAATATCACAAAGGTGCCAAGTCCTGAGAGTGATTTAACCTTTTCTTCAGTCTTATTTCTCATCAAAAGGCAGCATGGCATAAGGGGCATATTGTTGGACCTAGAGTTAAGAAACCTGGGTTAGACTCCTGGTCTGATACTTACTAGTTTACATGGGTAAACAAATTCATTTGAGCCTTAGTTTCTTCATCTGTAAAATGGGGGTCTCTTGTTCCCAAAAGGATAGGGATATCACAAGGACAGGACTTCCTAAAATGTACATCACTGAAGAAATTTGAGGTTATTATCCTTTACCAAATTTTCACTACTTCTTGAACCCTTCCTTTCCTCTCCACTCACACTGCCACTATCTTACTGCAGGTTTTTGCTGCCCCTTACCTGAATGATTATATTATTTTTCAATGGCCTTCCAGCTCCTAGTCTCTTCCTTCTCAACTCATTCATCAATCCAACTTTATAAGGCACAGATCTAACCCTGCTTAAAATGCATTAGTTCTGCATTGCCCTCAAAATGAAATGCAAAATCTTTAATTATTTTATTTGCATTTATTATCTCTCTCTTTCTACTCCCATTGAACAATTAATGAAGACAAGTCAGAATAAGAAATAAAACTCTCATAAGAGATATACATATTCCAGCAAAAGAAATTCCTTCAGTGACCATGTCCAAAAATGCATGTCTCATTCTGCATTTTAAGTCTTTAATCTCCTTGGGAGGAGATGGGTGGTTTGTTTCATTTTCAGTCCTTCGGATTCATGATTTATCCTAGCACTAATGGAGTTTGAAAATATTTCAAAGTTGTTTTTTCTCTGTAATGTTGTTATCAGTTTTCTCCCAGTTCTGCTGATTTTACTCTGTATCAGTTCATAGAAGTCTTCTCACTTCCTTTTAAAGTGTCCATTTCATCATTTTTTATGGTATAATAATATCCTGTTACATGTATATACCACAAAATACAAACTCTTTGACTCTCATTTATAGTCTTCCATTATCCAGCTCTAAATAACTTTTCCTAACTTATTTTTTCTATTTCTATACTTACAGCTAACTGGACAACTGGATATTTCCTGATCATTCTGACTTCTTCTACCTCAATGCATTTCTACCAACCATCCTGTATACCTAGAAGAAACTCTCATTACTACTTCAGCTGCTTAAATTCTTCTTTTCTTCCCAGACTCAGTCCAAGGGCTATCTGTTCCACAAAGTCTTTCCTGAGTTGCCTAGATGAATTTGACATTACAGAGAATATGTTGGACTTTAATCCAAGAAGATCCAAGTTCAAATTCCACCTTTGCACTTATTACTTGTATGACTTGGAGCAAGTCATTCAATTTCTCTTGGCCTTAGTTGCCTCCTCTGTCAAATGAGGTGGTTGAATTAGATGCCCTTTAAGGTTCCTTATAATTAAATTTATAATCTTATTATCCTTAAATTTATTTTCCCCTATAATATTCCACCCTGTCTCACATTTATTTGTGTGCTTATCTTAGTCCTCCCCTGCCCCATCAGACTGTGAATCTCATTTAGAGCAAGGACTATGCCATTTTCTACCTTTGTACCCCAAGTCTAGCACAACTTGTTCATTGTAGGTGCTTTAAAGACATGTTTGAAGAATTTAATTTTGAGGGATGGAACTTATTTTCTCCCTGTTGCTTTTAACCCAGGCAAAACTATTTATTGACAAGTCTAGTTGCATCTGAAATTAAACCTTAGAATTGACCAATAACCAGCAAAAATTACTATTACAATCCTCTACATGGGACAAGTCATAATCAAACAATCTAAGGGCTGGAAGGGTCTTCAGCAGCTCTCAAGTTCAAAATGTACCTGACCAAAAATCACTGTTACAATATATGAAACAAGGGGCCATCCAACCTCTGAGGCAGGGGTTCTTAACCAGTTTTGTGTGTCATGAACCCCTTTGGCAATGTAGTGAAGCCTATGGACCCCTTCTCAGAATGATGCTTCTAAATAACTGTAGGAAATGCCATATTTCAGATAGTGGTTAGTGGAATTGAAGATAAGATTTTTTTTCTTTACAATTTCACAGACCTCCCCCACTCCCCACCTGAGATCTATCCATGAACCTTTTTGGGACCCATGGACCTCACATTGTTCTAATGAAAATCTCTAGTGAAAGTAGACTCTGCTATTTCCTGAAACTTACTTAAGCTCTCTGGCTCACTTTCCCCATCTATAAAATGGGAATATCATCACTTGTTTTTTTCTACTTCTCAGGGCTGTTATGAGGCTTAAAAGAGATCCTATATGTGAAAGGTCTCAGAAAGTGGTAATATCCTCAATTAAATAAGTCAATTAAAAATCCACAGATAAAAGGCACCACACACATATATTGTACACTTATTTCATTGAAACACAAACACAGATCATTGCAATAAGATCTAAAACACAATGTCACAAAATCATTTGATTGCAATATACCTGATGATTTTTTTTTTTTTTTGCAATTGCTTGCCTTGACTGTGACTTGTGTTTGGCCAGTCATCTCCAGGGTCACAAAGCCCACAAATGGAAGACCAAAACCATAAAGACCAAGTGGATTAGCAGTCCACATGTATAAGAGAGATTCTCTTTCATTAAATAAAGCCTAGAGGGAAATATATCAAGTGAGACAAGGCCCCTGGGTGGAAAAATAAGCAGCCAATCACGGCTCCAATTTGTACGGATACATCACTGTTATTAAACATCAAACAAAAGCTGACAGACTGAGGAATGAGGAAATGTGTCTCCCATGGCTGGACTACTGAATTCTAATGGGTTTGTCTGCTTTGAAATGGACAGCACTTCCTTGACAGATCCCATAATGAAACTTTCATAAGTCATAACATGTCTCTGACATGCATTGCTTTCAGAGAGGAAAAAAGATAGGGATAGTTCTAGGCTCCACTTATGGTATGAACTCACTCCAAAAGCATGAATAAAACATGATTTATCGCCTCACCCACTCTTCCTTCCACCCCCAGGCTCTTGGTTAGAATCAAATTCCTACCTGTCCCTGCATTAGCTGATAACATACCTACCTTCCATTTTTTTCTTCGTAAAAGTAGAAAATGTCTTAAGCCTAATTAAGACAAAGAGTTTTGTGCTTTTTCTTTTTATATTGATTTTGAGGGCAGCCTAATCCAGTTATTAACAATATTTCAGCAACCTCCCCTGGTTACACTCAAGAGAAAGTTGCGAAAAGAGGAAAAGCCACCATCTGCTTCCATATCTGACAGTGCTCCACAGTCTAGACCAAAATGACAAGCTTATTAGGATCACAATTCCTGGGACTACTATTGCTTTCTTTTAAGATTCTCCATGGAAAGAAAAAAAAAACTCCATTAACCACTCCATCTTTCCCCCATCCCAGACCCTACGTCTTCTGTCTCCCCTTGGATCTTTCCATAGTTCAGGAATGAATTACTTCTGTAGCTGACTCTTATCTATCTATAATTACAAGATAAGTGTGATCTAAATGCAGTCCAATGCCACTTGTAGTCAGGTAAGTGAATAGTGGTCATTGAAAGAGGCCCAGGCTGTGTTCATTTTTCATACCGCAAATCTAAAATGTCTTTCATTCGCTTCCCAAACCCTATCAGGTAAGCAGAAGATGAACACAATATGGTTTCCTTTTTCCTTAGAAACAGTTACATTTTTTAAAAGAATAAAATTTTAAAATCTTGTAGTTATTCATGTCATCACAGCACGTAACTTGATCTCAAGCAGATCATGGCAAGTCTCTGATATGTAAACCACATTTGAAAAGGAGTTTCAAAAGAATTATGGGGGCCTCACAAGCATTACTTAGCCCACAAAATGGGCTAAATGTGACCTCTCCCAAATTGTTGAATCTTTCTCTTCCTGTGAGTTAAACACATATCTGTCACTGTTCCCTGTGTTCTGTGTCCTATGATAAAAAATGCCTGAAAAGTCTCCCTTACCAAAACAAAAACCAAACAAAAAAATTCATAGGCCCATCTCCCGCCAAAGCCAGAACAAAAAGAGAGCTCAGTGATGAGATCAAGCAGACAGGCATACCCCAATGATGTTGCTTTGATCAATGTTGCTTTCCAAGAACCTCATAATATATTCTAACCAAACTGCACCACGAAACTCCATTGTCACCCATTTAAAATGTGTAATGCTGTTCTAGCTGAAGTTGTGACTTCATAGAAGCAATTAATGTCAGGGCGGAATAACTAGAGATCATAGGGGCAGTTAGGTGAGGTAGTGGATAGAGTGCTGGGCTGGAAGTCAAGGAGACTCATCTTGATGAGTTCAAATCTGGCCTCAGACACTTACCAGCTGTGTGTCCCTGGGCAAGTCACTTGACCTGTTTGTCTCAGGTTTCTCATCTGTAAATGAGCTGAAGAAGGAAATGGCAAACCACACCAGTATCTTTGCCAAGATACTCCAAAAAGGGATCATAAAGAGTCAGACACAATTGAAATGACTGAAAAACAAGGTGAGGTGGTAAGGGCCTGAACTAGAGTGTTTGCGGTGTGAGGAGAGAGAAATACGACATATTGTACAGGGAGAATAGAAAAGATTTGATAACTAGTTGGATATGAAGGGTCAGTAAGAGGAGAGTGAAAGGTAATTCTGAGATTGTGATTCTAGATGACTAGATGTATTGCGGTATCCTTAACAATAATAGAGAAGTTAGGAAGAAGGAACAGATTTGGGGGAGACGAGCTCTATTTTGGCAGCTAGGTGGCACAATAGATAGTGTGTAGAGTTGGGAAGATAAGTCATACCAATTTCAAATCTGGCCTCAGACACTAACTAGCTGTGTGACCCTGGGTAAGCCACTTAATCCTGTTTGTCTCAGTTTTCTCATCTGTAATATTAGCTGGAGGAGAAAATGGCCGATTATTCCAGTATCTTTGCCAAGAAAACCCCCAAGTGGGGTCAGACACAAGTGAACATCAAATTATTATTTAAATAGAGGGTCTGATTTATTTGCATGAATATGGCTGATAGATATTTCTGTTGGGTTTAGATTTTGTTTTTGTTTTTTTAACAGACCTGTGATTTCAATGGTATAAATTGTTCTTCTGTTAGCTATAAGCAAGAAATTCCCTCTACCATTGCAAGTAATAACAACTAGCCATGATCCCAGAATACTTGTTTATCATCATAGTGTACCATCATGGAGACATTTTTTACCTTCCTCTACCTTTTCCTCCTCCCTCTATTTTTAAAAGTTAGTAGTGATAAGTATTTTTAAATTATTTTATTTTCAATCAAATAGTAAGCATTCATAAAATTTGTTATACATATGTGTCTATAAGATAAAAATATATATAGATATGTTAAGCACTTACTTTGCTCCAGGCACTGTGTGTTATTGTCAAATATTTTTATTAGGGAAATAATAAATAAATACAGAGGCCTGACCACGTCATTTGTCATGCTCAGGAGCCCCAGCAGTGATTGGATAAAATAAATACAAAGCAGGCCACCTCTGTCAAAATGAAGGGCCAAATTAAGTGCCATTCTTTCTAAATGATCAGATCCAAAACTTAGTAAAAACACTCCCATTCCTAAATTCTAGGGCATTAAAAAATCATTCCCATCCAAGTATCATTGCTTCCAAAAAGTTGGACATCACTGTTCATATTAAAAAAGAATTGGTTTTGCTTCTTATCTACAGTTTGTTTACTCATGGAAAAAAATTCTGGAGAGGAAAATCTTGTTCTGAGTTATTTCCTTCTTTCATAGGAATAGATTTTTCTGACAGGGGAAACAATAAAAACAAATGCCTTTTCCTTCCTTTAGTTTGTGTCTGTGTGTGTAAGTAGGGCATCATATAATCACAAAGAGAGCTGGCTTCAGAGTCAGGATGACCTGTTTTTGGGTCCTGTCTCTGACAGGTACTATATGTGACCTTAGGTAAGGCACTTACTCAGTGCTCTAGGTATCTAAGACTGTAGGTTGCAGGACAGGTATTGATCTGAATGGAAAGAAAATTTTTTTACAAAAGTCCTTGACACAGGATGAAATCACCAGTTTCACTTGGACAAAAGTATAATTATAAATAGAAATATATATATATGATATATAATGTATTATATATCATATATATGTATGTATACATTTCCCACCTCTTCTTTTAGACCACAGCTGTGATTTTATCTATGTAGAGGTCTCTCTAGGAATACAGAACTCCTTGGAGGAATGCAGACATAAAGAGTTACCCATGGAACTATAGGAAGCAGCTTCTGGGGATCCAACCTGCAAGTCCAAGTATTGGGAGTAGCCCAAAGGGCTACTTACATTCAGCCCTTTTGTATCAACCTTAGGAATGGTGTCAAATAATAGGTTCAAATCATAGCTTTCAGAAAAGTATGCAAATATCCTAGTTTCCACTATATTCTAGTATTTCAGGGAATTCCCAATTTTGACTTGGTGTGATAGTTGTAATCTCTACATCATTTGATATTACAGTTATAATGATAGGGCTCCAACATGGAGTCATTTAGGCTAAATGATCCAAATGCCCATAAAATATATGAGCAAAGACCATTACGATTGTATTTTTCCACTATTCTGACCCATATTAACCCTGTGTCAGATAATTAATACTCTTAGCTTCTGTTTGGATATAACTGCTGACTAAATGCAATGGTTTTTGAGTCATTCTCCTCCTACTGCCTCACATAGTCAACCCAGACCCTTTCCCATTTCCCAGTGGTGTATGGGTTGCTCCAGGAGGACTAGCACTTCTGGTGTGGGAGGGCTAGACAAACCCTTTTCAGGGCTGCTCATCCATCTTTGGTGTCTATCTTTCACCTAACTCTTATCTATGCCTCCAAGTAGGGATTGCATGCATAGCAGCTACACCCTGGTGGGGCTAAACCACAGAGGGCTAAACCGGGTTGAAGGCAACTGAAAAGTCTGTTGGTGAGATGTCTACCCCATACATGTGAAGACTTCCCCTGGCAGAATGGGCAGATGAGAACAATTTGTTCCAATGCCATGAAGGTGGCTGAAGTAGGCACTATGGTGTGCTTAGAGCAGACCTGCACAACTTGTAAACTTCTTCAAGCCACAGATAGGTTAGACTAGAGACAGACCGATGATGGTTAGTTGCTGCAGGTCATGTGACAAACAGGAGAATGTGTAGTGACAACCCTACACTTTTCGGGTGGGCTGCCCAAAAACCTTTGGCAGACCGCTCATGGGCCATATGGTGTGCAGGTCTAGCTTACAGCTTGATTGGAGATGCCAAGCCAATCCACTGAGTCCTGGGTCATTGACAGTCTTTCACTTTTGTCTTGACGCTGGACTTTGATAACTCAAGAAGAGAGACCTAGGACTGAGGACTTTGTGAAACTTTGCTGTACTTAAATTCAATTCACTTGCACAATTCAAGACATCACCCCATGATGTCACTGATCCTCTTCAGAAATGAAAGACAAACAACAATAAGAAACCCCCCCAACTCGAGTCTCACCACAACCTCGTGACCCCAAGAACTTCTCCACTACAACTGGGTCTGATTAGGAATGTCCCATCCCACATCTGGCACAGAGTCTGTTCTCAACAAGCCCATTTTTAGAGTGTATAACTTTTTCCCCCCTACTTGACACAGCTCTTTCCTCCTCCCACTGGGTTAGTTTCTTGCATGCATGGGGATGAATCTGTCTGTATTGTCAAATAGTATGTGTACATACTTTATTTCTGCCAACTTGCTGCACAGCATAATAATAAAGCTCTTATTTTATCAGCTTCCAGAGTACCAGTTTTCTGTAAATTCCCCAACCCAAGCTTATGCTTTAACCCAAGCCTTGAGGCCAAATAAAGAACTTGTGTGCTTAATTGTGTGCTCTCCGAGAAAATACGTAGGCATCATTTGTGCTACACAGCCAGGTGTAAATGACTTCCTAACTCTGCACTTTTTTAAACAAACACTGTAGCACAGTGGTTAGAAAGTAATCAGAAGGATCTGGGTTTAAATCCTGCATCAAACACCTACCAGCTGTGTAACCACCATGCAAATCATTTAACCTTTCAGTGCTCTAGGCAATTCTCTAGGACAATGAATTGCAGATGAGCTAATCTGCATAGATTATGGGAATTTTCATCCTGAGAGTTCCATGCATCAAAAATCATAGGTTCTATTGTCTCCTCTCCCCTCCCCCAAATCCCAAATTTACTATGTAATTTATGGATTGAACTGGTCTCCTAAATTCAATTTCCATTATGCTCTAAATATATGCAGGGAAAATCACCTTGTATTAACACATGCCAAAAGAAATGTACACCTTTTCTTTATTAATCAATCTACAATTAACTGGGCACTCAGGACCCCTACAAATAACTTGTGCTTGGATTCCAAGGCCTGACACAGTCACTTTGGGTTATTCTCCACTGTCAAGTCCCCTTTGTCTCATTTTCAATCACAAACCTCAGTTATCCCATTTGTTTGAGTTAAGTAGAGAACACTGAACACTGAATAGTAAACAGGGAAAAAGAATGGCATGTCATGCTTCCTCTCAGAAGTGTCATTAACACGACAAACTGACAAGCCATAATAATCCGTTGTGCCTCAGTCCTGCACCTGGGTTAGGTAACAATCTGCTCTGCACATGTGTCACCAAGGGAACAGCTGAGGCTGGGGAACAGTGGAATGCTTATCTTATGCTCATCTAAAACACCAACCAAAAATGAATACAGGTAAATGCTGAAAGAATTTAGTCAAATGATTTTCTAGCAAAAGAAATGCCCTCTTAACAGACTCTGACCAGTAATGAGTTGGAGCTATTTTGCCAATTATTCCTCCATTCTTAAAATATCGGATATTCCATTCTTTACAATTCTTTAAAAAAAAAAAACCTACAATCAATTCCCACCCCATAACTTTACTTCTGTACTTGGGATAAATGATCTTATTGACTGTTGATTGAATTTACACCATGAAATATGCCTGCAATTTTTAGAGAACCTTTAACTATGCAGAATGGAAGAAACATAGTCCCTGTCAAATGACGCCTGCTTAATTCAGAGTTAATTTTAGGCTAGACAGCATAAAAAGAGACTGCTACAATAAACAATAACAAAATAAGTAATAAGTAACTAGGAGGCATAAATGCTTGTTACAGAAAGAACGTGGCCCCGATGGTCTTCAGGTTGCTCAGTCATGCGGTCAGCTATTAAATGCCTTAATAGAAACGGTACTCTTTATAAAAAGATATTAAAATTTATGAAATTACATAGCTATAGTGTGTGGAATCATGAGTATGGAAGAGATTTCCATAACCATGTCCCCACAGCAGAGAAAGCTGTGGATGATTGTGAGGGTATTTAGAAAGACAAAATTCAGAACACAGACCAGTGGCATTAGACTAGAACTAACATAATAACTAAAATATAGTTAGCTCTCAATTATTTTCACAAATCAAAGGTAATAGAAGAACACGTCTTCTAAAGTGATTGATAATCCCAAATTCTTGATGCAGAGTTCCAGAATAAGAACAGAGATTCTTAACTTGAGGCTCATGGACCCCCAAGGAGTTGGGATAGATTTTAGAGGGTCTGTCAACTTGAATAAGGAAAAAGTTACATCTTTATTTTTAGTAACATCTATTATTTAACATTTTCTTTGATTAAGATCTTTTAAAAAATAATTTCTTTAAAAAATTTAATTAAAAATACAGATCTCTTAAAAGACCCATAGGCTTCATTGCCAAAGGAATCCATGGCACACAAAAGGTGGTGAACCTTGGCTATGGAGTATATTTCAGTTTAAATTTCACAATCTTCTATAATGTCATATTATAAGATCTTTTTGAATAAAGACTGTTTCACTTATTGTATTTTTATCCTCAGCACCTACTACAGTGCCTGCCACATAGTAGGTGCTTAATACATATTTACTGTTTGATTGTTGCAGAGAAATTTCTGACTTGTATTGGTAGAGGGAATTTCCTCACCTGAGAGTTCCCTGCTCCAATGAAATCACAGATCCAGTCTCTATCCTTAGTTCATATGTACGTATGTTTGTATGTATGTATACATATACACATATACATATGTATGCATGTATATACACATATATGTTTATGCATATACATATATGTGTGTGCACATGTATGTTTATACATATACATGTATGTCATTCCATTTTGTTAAATTGAGTTCCTGCATACCAGGGACTGTAAATTTTCATCCTAGTAACCTTAGCATCTAGCATAGTGACTTGTACATAGTAAAGAGCTTGAGAAATGTTTATGGAGTTATACCAAACCTAAGTATGCCTGAGATTCTAAAGAACTTCATTTCAAACAAAACAGCAAAGCTTCACTTGAAGCCCTGGTTCATCTCATATTATCCCATTTACCACTGCTTAACAGAAATAAAATTTCACTCAAGTGTGTGCAAGAGTCATCTTTTTTTTTTTTAATCTGCCCTTTAGTTAGAAAAGTCAAAGTACTTATGTTTCAATAATCTTTTCCAAATCTGAACTAAGTGAAGGGAGTTAGGATGCACAACAAAGCTCCAACACAAAAGCTGGGTGCTACTGATTTAGACAATTCTGCAAGAGTGAACCATCACATAGAGAGAGTTGGCAAATATCTCAAAAAGAAAATGGTAGTTTGCAAAGAGCCAGCACAACTTCATCATGCACAAGTAATGTCCTCATTTCTTGTCTTGACAGTATAGTAGAAGAGAGTGAATGTAATGTCCCTAGATTTTAGCAAAGCTTTTGATGAAACATTCCATAGAGAAGATGGAGAGATATGGATGGGATGAAAATATAATCAGATAGATTCAGAACTGGGATGTACTTATAGAATAGGTGTTAATGGTTGTATCAAGGTGGAAGGAAATCTCAAATGAAGTACTCCCAGGGATCTGTACTTGTAATTCTGCTATTTGATCGTTTCACCAATGACTTAGACAAAGGTGATTATAGTATGCTCATCAAATCTACAGACCACACAAAGCTGGGAGGAATAGCTAATTCTGGATCCAAAAGGGCTGTAGCATTGGACTGAATATAATAAAATGAAATTCAATAAAGATAAATGTCTTGTATTTGCATACAAAAAAAATCAACCCTACAAATATAACTTGGAAGAGCTATAAATTACTTAGCAGAAAATTAAATTATATTAGTTGTTTTGAAATAAATCTGGGGCAGAAGTGAGGGGGCTGTGGTTTAGTGGACCACAAGCTCAATATAAGGCAGCAGTGTGATTTGGTGGCCAAAAAATGTTCATGCAAAATAACAATTTTACCAAAGTTAATTTACAGTTTTAATGCTATACCAAATTATTAAAAGGATACTTTACAAAACTCAATGAAATAATAGAACTCATTTGGAAAAATAAAAGATTTAAAATATCAAGGGAAAGAATGAAAATAGGTAGAGATGAAGGGAGAACAGCACTTTCAGCCCCCTAAATATATTATAAAGCAGCAGTTATCAAAACCTTTTTGGTACTGATTAAAAAATAGAGAGGTAGATCAATGGAACAGAATTACTTTCAGATTTTACTATCAGAAACGATAGAACTCAGTGAATAACCTAGTGTTTGATAAAGTGGGAAAACATATATTACTTTGGAAAGAATTTCCTATGTGATAAAAATTGCCGGAAAAATTGGAAAGCAATCTGGCAGAAATTTCACTTTGACCAAAACCTTACACCATATTCCTCAATACACTCTAAATGGATATGAAATCTTAATGTTAAAGCTCATACTATTAAAAAAAATTAGAAGGGAAACAGATCCTATCTCTCTCACAGCTATGGGTAAGAGATGCATTCTTAACCAAACAAGGGATAAAGGCAATTTCAGAAGATAAAATAGATAACTTTGATTACTTGGAACTGAAAAGCTTCTGCACACACAAAAATAATGCGCCTAGGATAAGCAGGGAAGTGGTCTAATGGAAGGAAGAGGAATTTTTGTATCAGATTTCTCTGATAAGGACTTTATATCCAAGATATATAAAGTGACCAATAGATATGTGGTCAAAGGATAAGAATACATAATTCTCAAAAGAATTACGAACTATTAACAACCATAAAAAAGAATGCTTCAAATCATTAATAATAAAGATAAATGAAAATCAAAAAAACACTAAGGTTTCACCTCACATCCTCAAAATTGGAAAAGATGACAAAAGATGGAGATGGTCAACAATGAAGGGCTTGTTGGAAGACAGCCCCAGAAGCACATTGTTGGTGGAACTGTTAATCAAATACATTCATTTTAGAAAGCATTTTGTAATTATTCAAATAAAATGTCCATACCCTTTCACCCAGAGATTGCATTATTAGGCTTATATGTCAAGGAGCCTCCATACAAACCCAAATATTTATACAGCATTCTCTATAATAACAAAGAATTGGAAATAGATTATATATCTACTGATTGGGGAATAGCTAAACAAATTGTGGTATGTGAATGTAATGGGATATTAATATATTGTAAAATATGATCAATGTGATGAATACAGAGAAGCATGAAAGATTTACATGAGCTGATGAAGAATGAAGTAAGCAAAGCTAGAAAAACAATATATACAATTACTATAACAACGTAAATAGAACCACATTAAAAAATCAATGATGTAAAATTACAAAGAATAAACATGGTTCTAAAGAAGGAACATGAGAACACAACCCAGCTCCACTCATTTAATGAGATGGTAGATTAATTTAAGTTAATTTGGGTATTTATAATAGTCAAAATGACTTATTTGCTCAAAGTTGTTCTTAAAACAATATTGCTGTTACCATATACAACATTCTCTTGGTTCTGATCATTTTGCTCTTCATTATCTCATACAAGTCTATCCATGTTTTTCTAAGATCATCGAGCTCATCAGATATAATTTAAACCACATGGTTGTTGAGATCCCTTTCAACTCTTATATTATATGACTCTATTTTAATTTATACCAAAAGATTCAAAGTACTCATAATATCCACATAAAATGGACAAGTCTAGCTAATATTATCCCATTTTATATTTGAGGAAACTGAGGTACAGAGTAGCTAAAGTGACTGGGTCTGATCATGAAGCAATTATGTGTTTAAACCTGGAGAAGCAAGGAAGAGAGGAAAGAGAAATTGATCAGAAACTAGAGCAGAAGCTTGATTTGGGTTTACTATCTTCAGAAAGTAAACATATTAAGGATAACTATTTAAAATGTACATATCTAAAAGTTGCACATGTCCATAATCCACAATTTAATTTGGGAATAAAAAAGATGGATGGATTCTAAATACTGTGCAAAAATGTCACTGGTTATTATTATAATTTTTAGTACTACTTCCATAGTGGAAGTTTCCACTCATCACATAGATTTCTGGCAACCACAAAAATTTGAAAGCATGGAACCTGAAAGTTTTTTTTTTAATTCCTCTTGCACGTGAAAAAAAAATAGTTGTCACAATGCCCATGCATTTAATTAGAAGAGGAACAAACAGTTTCTCTCTTGTCAAAGCCTATTCATATAGTACTGAATAGAAAACTGCAACCTCTCTGAGCCTCAGTTTCCTCATCTATAAAATAAGGAAGTTGAATTAAGTGCCATATAAGGTCATTCCAACTCTAAATCTATGATCTTATCATTTAATCAGCTTGGTTGTCCAGTTTTCCCTAACAACTTTCAATTCAGCCTCAGTTTACAGGAGGTAGAAGATTAGAAGATAAGAGGTGAGTGGTCATGGGCAGATACACTTCAATAGTCCTTGAAGGCATCTATTTCTTACCACATAGCACAATAACGGATCTTCATAAGGATAATGCTGAATGATTAAGATTAAATTATCCTCAGTTTATTTTTAAAGCTGGCAGGACAGTACATGCTTCAAAAAGGTATATTAAAATAGAGTTTGGAAGTCTTTTTTGTTTTGTTTTTAATTGAATGCTAAAGAAAAACCTTAAGTAATTAGAAAGTTCACTTGTTTCTAAACAGTGCCATAAAATAAGGTGTTGTGATAACCATAAACTGACAGAAGTTAAGATTTTATTTTCATCTAAAATCCTTCAAGTTGCAGTGATATTCAGATCATAACAGAATTTAGATTTCTTCTGGGTAGAGACTGGGTAATTGTTTTCTTTTTATTTCTAACACATTGTATAGTGCTTGACACACAATAAGTACTTAATACATACTTGTTTGATTAATCATGTGTTCTAAACACAGCAAGTATGCCAAATTTATAAACTACTTGGTCCCAAGAATGGTAGCTTTTACAAAATCTTCTACCATACCTATCCTACAATGGTATTTTACATCAACATATTTCACAGAATCACAATCAGTATATTTTACAGACTCAAAATTTGAAAAGTGAAAGGTATCTCAGTGATCACTTAGTGTAAACTAGCCACTAAAAGAATCCCCATTATGACATACCTAACAAGTGGCCATCCAGCAGCCTCTATATGAAGACCTCCATTGATGGAGGAATCCACCACTTCTCAAGGCAAGAAGCTCAATCCCCTTTTGGAGAACTCTAATTTTTTTTTCTCCTAATACTGAGCCAAAATTGGCCTCTCTATACCATTACACCTCATTCTGCCCTCTGGAGTTAAACAGAACAAGTCTAATCCCTCCTGCATATGGCAGCCCTTCAAATACTTGAATATAGCTATCACAGCCACCTGAGTCTTTCTTCTCTTCTCCAAGCCAACATTCCAGTTTCTTCAAATTAATATTTTGGAATAATATCTTTCAATTCAACAAATTAATTTCTTAAATTCCTGATTCATACCAGTTTTTGATTCCCTTTTTAAGGACACAGCCCTCACTGGTAAGCCTTCTTTTTAATATGCCATTCCAAGAAATATTTTTCTTAATTATATCATGTAGTATTTATGCATAGTCAGGGTTTTTGTTTTTGAAAGGTGTTCATTAAACTATGTTGGATCCCCAAAAGCAAGATAGCAGGCAATGCTTCTGGCTAGAGAAGGCATAGAGTTGTTCACAGAATGTCGACTCTCGGACTGCATTCTCTTTGTCTACATGTTTCCCGTGACTAGCAGAAACCTAAACATAGAACAGGAACTTGATGTTACACAAGTAGACAGAACTGAGTTTTCTTTAAGCTAAACTGTTAGTCAATAAGTTTTTATATGAAAGACTATATTAGTCCCTGGAGTACATTAGCTCTTTAGTTAAAATGCATCAAAAGATATTTACATTGTTGGTGTGGATGCTTCTTTCAATCCAGATCAAAGCTGTTCCTTATCTTAGAAAATCATTTCATGAGTTATGACGGCCAAAAAGAGTTCATCACTTATGGGCCAATGATTGGGTCATAGGCCTCTCCAAACTTAGCCAGTCTTGTCTTCAAATGAATTAGTCTATTACCAACTGGATAGTCAAAGTATTTCCTAGTTAATAGGACAGGGCAGAGCTTGAATTCTTCAAGAAACCAGGATGATCACTACACCAGGGTGAGGAATCAAAGTGGGAATTTTAGTTAAAAGGGAGGCAGAATCAAATAGTGAATACAGTGTTGGCCTTATACTCAGAATGATCAAGGTTCAAATCATTTCTCTGACACTAGCTGTGTGACCTTGAATAAGTAACTTAACTTCTCTGACCTTCTAGGATTACAGGTTATAGACAGGTTGTGATCTGAATTGGTAGAAAGGGTTTCCACATGGAAAATTTCCTTATCAGTGAAATCCTAGGCCCTCCACACACTGACCTATTAGCTAATATATAAAGATAATGTTTTAAAAATCCAATTTTAGACTCACCTTCTTCCCTTCCCCCCATTCTTTTTCTTTTTTCTAATAGTCTACCAGCTTAAGAGGAAAAATGGGCTGGTTATGATTCTTCACATAGCTGAGAAGGTTATGTAATTTTCTTGGCATGGCACCATCACTGTGCTCTGGTTTCTGGAATAGTCTACAAGCATTGGCTCTAAGCATACCAGAAAATAAATGCCAATGAAAAGTCAGAAAAATAATGAAAACAAAACTTGACGTCATGTTATTTGCCATACTATGTGGAGGAGATTGAGCTAGTTGACATTCATCCAAGTAGACTTCAATCACAGTTGTGATCCTTCCATTGAGCCACACCCTCTCTCCATCTATTTTCATAGGAGAGCTTTATGACTGAGGCTGGCAAAGGTTCTCGCACTTTTAGCCTGCATAGCAATTGAAGGGTATTGCTTTCCTGGATACAGTGAGTTTGACATTCAAGGTATGAAACTCTTGGCTAGCAAAGTCCTATCTACAGTCATGTCTTTTAATCCTTTTAATATAGATCATATGGCCTATGTTGGGTTCATTCTCCCTCTGTCTTTCTCTCTCCCTTTTTCTCTCTCTCTGTATATACATACATACATATATATATATATACATATATATGCATATGTATATATAAACACTCTAAATCTATATAGTGTGTGTATATACACACATACACACACACACACACACACACACGCATACACGTTATGCAGTGTTTCCAAGGATACATTCCTTTTACCTTCAACAGAAGCAATCATAAAATGTATGCTACAGGCATACACACTAGGTGTTGGGATTTGGGTTCTATGGATGGTATACCCCTCCCATGCCAAACAGTCCACATGATATAGGTGGGAAGCATTAGATTACTGGGGAGATGAATCATCTATTGAAATATGCTGTGATTTGGGAACCAAAGGCCTATTTAAAGGGTCTGTCTAATTTTATTTTCATCTTTAGGTGCTGAGGCACAATGTCATTTCTGTTCTTGCTCTTCTGTGCTCCATTCTTCAGCAGCTTTGTGGCTTTTCAGAGGTGGCATTCTTTACAAATGATGTAGAACCCCGGACTCCAAGAGGCTGTTTTTGAGTCCAACAATTGCTCGAGGTTTGGACCAGAAAATCAGGCAGCTGTTTCATTGGAAAAATTTTGTCAGGCAAACAGCTCAGAGACATCTCTGGTGGCTCTTAACTAATGGAGACATCTTTCCTCTTTAGCCTAGGGATGGTTGTCTCTATCTATAAGGGAAGGCTTGCCAAAGGTAGAGGCTAGACAGGTGAGGTTCTGGAAGGGTGAAGGGCACCCTCCATCTCAGGTGGGATTTCTTGTTGTTAAGTCATTTTTCACTCATATATGACTCTTTATGACCCCATTGGGGCTTTTCTTGGCAAGGATGCTGGAATGGTTTGCCATTTCCTTCTCCAGCTCATTTTACAGTTGAGGAACTGAGGCAAACAGGGTTAAGTGACTTACCCAGGGTCACACAGATAGTAAGTGTCTGAGGTCAGATTTGAACTTGGGAAGATGAGTATTCCTGACTTCAGGTTTTGCACTCCATCCACTGTGCCACCTAGGTGCCATCAGGTGGAATATATCATCATCATTATTATCATTAATATTTATATAGTGCTTTCAGGTTTGCAAAGCACTTCACATACAATTTTATCTGGTCCTTGCAACAACTCCATGAGCTTGGTGCTATTATTATCTTCATTTTATAGATGAGAAAGGTAGAGTTAAGTGACTTGCCCAGGGTCACACAGCTAGTAAGTAGCTGAAGCAGCATTTGAATTCAAGTCTTCCTGACTCCAGGCTCAGTGCTCTATCCACCTACCTGCTTCTACAGCAACAGCAAAAGCTATCACGTCTAACCCCATATCTCTGGGCACTTAACACTAAAATATTCATGGAAATGAAATAAAATGGAACATCAATTTTCTAATGGGAGAAAGAACATACCCGAGTAAAAAAGAGAGAGAGAAAGAAACTCCAGAGCTAGAGGACATACACCTATAGAGAATATAATCTCCTGGCAAGTAACAATTTTAGTTGATTCCTGAAGTCATCCTACCCATTAACTTAAACAGCAATGTCACAGGACAGACATATTTGATTCAGATTAATATACCATTTTAAGAGCAGTGAAGTAGATATTTGATTTCAATATCACTATTGTAGAAGGGGGATGAAGAAAAGAGTCACAAGTCAGAGGTTTTACTGTATAAACATGTAAAGAATTAAAGTTAAGAAATCCAGTGTTTTGCACATAAATTGTACTGCTTATGCATGATGATATTGAAAATATATACTTGGAATGGAAGTTCTTAGAGGGAAAACACTATAGTATAGGGAAATCCTTTTAACACCAACTCAATAGGATTTCAAAGTGCCTTGTTGCAATAAATTGATTTTAACAAAATTCTGCTTCTCAGTCATCTCCACATGGTGCTGCCTATACCTTTTTTCTTTTCTTTTTTTTTTTTTGGCTAGGCAATGAGGTTAAGCGACTTGCCCAGGGTCACACAGCTATGAAGTGTCTGAGGCCAGATTTGAACTCAGGAAGATGAGTCTTCCTAACTCCAAGCCAGGTGCTCTATCTACCAAGCCACCCAGCTGCCCCCTATCATCAATCATAATACCTTAAGCTTTTAAGGTAGTGTATCCACAATATGTGTTTCCAGCAGGAATCCTAGGTTTGGTCTCAAGAAATACCTTTTTGAATTCATTTTATACAAACAATTTTCTCCATTTTGAATCTACTGATAATGAGTAAACACTTGACAATCTAGGGAGGTCTTTCTTAATTTTTAAGTTTTCTCTCCATTATGACTTTTCTTTTATAAATTTTTATTGAAATGCCACATAACATTTACTGCATTTATATGGGTTCTACCCAGTATGGACTGGTATAAAGAACTACACACATCACCACAAGTGAGCAGAGTCTAGAGTAAAGCAGTTTTAATACCTTGTTAGTCTTATGCACTAAAACTTCTCAAAGCCATCTTGAATCATTTTAACCTTTTTAGCAAACAATCTTATTGTTGACTCACATAGAGCTCTGAGTTCACTAAAACTTTGAGATCTTTTTCAGAGAAACCACTGTTTGGTCACAGTTCTGCCATCTGTTACTTGAAATTGATTTTTTGGACCCAAATATGACACTTTACATTTATCTCAATTAAATGTGTTCTTACTAGATTCAGCTCAGAGTTCTACCTGTCAAAATCTTTATGAATCCTGATTCTGTCATTTAAGAAGATAGCTAACCCTCCCAGGTTTATGCTACTTATCTGTGCCTTTCTCTGAGTCATAAAAAAAGATTAAAAAGATAGAGACCAGAAACAATTTCCTGGAGCATTGTATTTGAGACCTCTGTCCAAGTGGTTGCAGGTCAGTGGTATCAAAGTTAACTGGATGCAGGGGCCACTAAACTGTACATAAAGATCTTTGCAAGCCACATAGTGACTTGGAAAACCACATGTTTATGTAATATATATATATAATATATATATGTATATATGTGTATATGTATATATACACACACACGTACATATATACACATATACACACATACGTATATATCATATATGCACACATACATAAATAATAGGAATAAATTATACATAATTTATGTTATATGTTTTTATAAAATGTATTTTATTAATACATGAACACATCAAAGTCAAATAGTAACTATGTTTTAATCTTGTTCAGCTGCATTTAGTAGCATTGTGGTCAGGCCTTGTGTTTGACACTTCTGATATAGGCCAAGGAACGACAATTCTTTGGGACTTAGCACTTAACCAGTTCTGAATCCACATATTATGTTGCAATCATCTTCTAATTCTCTATTTCTGGAATCTTTGTTTTGTTTTGTGTTAGGTTAGGGAGGAAGAGGAGGAAGAGTGGTTCACAACTGAAGTGGGTTTTATTTAGGTGATGGAAGTGGGAAAACAATGAAATGAATCAAAATAATAGTGTCTACCTTAGGGCACAGGAAAAGAAAGTTGTACAGCCCCAACTATTTCTCCTGTCTCTATTTAAGAAGCACAGAATACAAGAGCAGGCTCTTAACCTTAGACCAGGAGTTCTTAATTTTTTGTGAATCAATGCATTTGGAATAAGAAAGTAGGAGTTAAAAATCCCAGTTCTACTACTTATTACCAGTTTGACCTTAGGCAAGTCACATAATTCCTCTAGACCTCATCTGTAAGATAAGAGGGGTCAGACTAGATGAATTTCTAGCTGCATATTCTATAATCCCATAAACCCTTTCAACAGAGAGTACTTTGTAATGGCATCTGTGACAATAAAATTTTATCTGGGTGTAGATGCTCTACTTGGACCATAGGGCACATCATGATTTCTTGATAAATATTAAAACAAAAACTTGAGAATACATCTTTGGAAGATGTACTTACTTCCAAGTGTATCATCTTCAACTAGACAAAGGAAGGGTCAAAGAAATAGGAAAGAAATGAACATCACAGAAAGTAGCCCTGGATTATGGTAATTATTTTCACAGAACAGTCTGTTATTTCCCCAGGCACATCCTTCACATCTGTTTAACATTTTATACTTTTTAAAAATCACTTCCACACATTCAATCTTTACAACTATCATCCTATGAGCTAAATAAGGCTGATGGTACTATCCCCATTTTACAGATGAAGAAACTGAAGTCAGACTCTATTAAGTAACTAACTCAACTCCAGAGCCCTGGACACTTTTTTTTTTTTTTTTTTACACTTGCCGCAATGTTCTTTTCACTACAGCACTAGCTGTGGAGGTAAAAGACAGGTTCAAATTCTACCACTTCCAATGTTTATTCCCTGAGAGCAAGGATTGTTTCAGTCTTTGTATTTGTATCTCCACCATCTCCTACAGTCCCTAGTATATAGTAAGTACTTAATAAGCACTTGTTGATTGACTGTAGACTTGGACAAGTTAACAACCTCCCTAGACCTCATCTGTAAAATGAAAGGATTAGATTAAGTGGTTTCTGAAGCCTCTTTTAGCACTTGATCCCAGGATCCTAAAATGGTGATTATTATCTACAATTCTAAAAGGAGTGTGCTACCAATGAGTGGAAGAAATGCCCTTTAATCAACAACTTAATATCCTCCCTGTTAATGGGCCCCTAGAGCCCTTGTACATATTAAACTCTACTTTGGATTAATCAAACTCTGACCTGTCACTCCTACTGAATTAAAGGATTCCCTATTGTTGTGCTCTAGGCTCTCAGCTAAGGATGACCACAGAGAAGGTGAACTCTTGCATCCTTCATGCCTGTAAGAGAAACACCTTAGTCACCGTCCAGAAAACTTTCCTTTGATTCCCACATCAAATTGGGGAGAAAGAAGACACCTCCCTAGGATCTACCTCTGAGGTCCTTTAAACCTCCAGGGTAAAAGCTCTGACTCAGGCCTCCGCCAGCTGCAAGTGCTCAACATTCAGGATAAAGGAAGCTTCCTAGAAACAAAGGAATCAAAGTGGAAGGGCCCTTAAAGGTGATCTAATCCAACTGCCATATTTCACTACTACTACTACTACTACTACTACTACTACTACTACTACTACTACTACTACTACTACTACTACTACTACCACAACCACCACCACTAGTACTATTACTACTGCCACTCATACTACCACCACCACTACTACTGCTGTTACTGCTGCTTCTACTACTAACAATAGTAACAATAAAGAATATTTCACCAATAATGAAGAATAAGAATAAATAATAAGAATAGCTAACATTTACACAACACTTACTATGTGCCAGGCAGCTAGGTGTCACAGTAGATAGTGTTGGGCCTGCAGTCAGAAAGACTCATCTTCCTGAGTTCAAGGCCTCAGAAAATTATTAGCTGTGTGACCCTGGACGAGTCATTTTACCCTGGCTGCCTCAGTTTCCTCATCTGTAAAAAGAGCTGAGAAGGAAATGGCAAACCATTCCAGTATCTTTGCCAAGAAAACCCCAAATGGAGTCATGATGAGTTAGACATGACTGAAACAACTCAACAACACAACAATGTGCCAGGAATTGTGCCAAGCACTTCACAAATATTATCTCATTTGGTCCTCACAATAGCCTTGACAGGAAGGTACTATTATTTTCTCCGCTTTCCAGTTGAGGAAACTGAAACAAATAGATTAAGTGGCTTGAGTAGGGTCACATAGCTAATAAGTGTCTGGGGCAGCATTTGAACTCAGGTCTTGCTGATACCAGCCCTCTAGCACTGCACCACCTAACTGCCACAGATAAGAAAAGTCCAGAAAGTTTGAGTAACTTGTCCAAGATTTTACTAAGGAAGTAAGGAGCAGAGCTGAGATTTTAAATGATTCCTTTTTTTTTCTCTTCCTCAATGTTCTTTCTTTTATTCCTCCTGGGGGAATTTCGGCACCTTCTCTGCAGAGTGGGAGTAAAGTGAACTGGTAGGTGTCCGGGGTGGAGTACAAATGGAGAAGCAGGCATTTCCAAGATAAATTGCTTTCTAAATCCAGGCAAGTTGCCATCCCTCCCATTTTTGGAAGCCTGCTCTTATATATTGAAGTGTTCTATCCTTTGCATGCAAAGAATCAGGACTGACTCAAGCATTTTTATTTTTCCAGTTTTGCTTTAGAAACACTAAGTCATCCACATATTACATACCTGGTCGTCCCCTGACAAACAGTGTGCCATAGGTAGAAGATGGGCTGAGTTTAACGTATTTGTTTAAAATCCAAACCAGCCAAAGCCTTAGGAATCTATGGGTGGAGTAGAAGATTAAGAATAAAGCAATCAGGCCTCTAAGGTCAGTAAGTATAACTCACAATCCCCCCACTAGGGGAAGCTGTGTTTCTCTCTCCCCCAACCGCCATGGAAATAGTCGCTCAAAAGATGCCTGTGGGGGCCTCATGCCATCTGACTTGATTAAATGTCAGACCCATTGTTCTAGAGCCAGGAACAGTTTCCCTTCCTGATCCATTGAGCATTTCTAGCTTATTCCTTCTATAATGCTTCATTAATTATCCATATAATCAAGAATAGTCCATTACTACTAGTTGTGTTTTGCTTTCTTGGCATCAGTGAGTGGGAATTATTTCTGACATAACTAATAAATATTTGCTCCAAATGACTGAACAAATGAGTTATTTCCTGAGACTTGTCTCCTGATACCTAAAATCTGTTAGCATTTGGCACAAGAGACACCTTTCTTTGGTGCCTAAGATCATAATAAAAAATTGACTTCTTGAAAGAATTTTAGGGGAAAAAAAAGGAATTTCTGACAAATATTTAGTAATCTTAAGATAAAACCACAAAATGATAGCAGGCAGTGCTACAGAAAAAATACATATGTATGTACATACATGTATACAAATACACATGTATCTATTTATCTAATCTATATATAAATATGTCACACACATATTAGGGTTCTGGTAAAAAGCCTATTTGGCTGGTAACCCTCCAGCTGTGCTAACGTCAGTTTTAAGCTTCTTTGAATGTACATCATTGTTTTTTATTTTGTGGTCATACTGCATCCCTGTCCAAAAAAAAAAAAAAGAATGAAGGCAGAATATAGCTTTTTGACTCTTTCCAGAACTGCATCTCCCCAGAGAAAAATTCAGGGAGAACTGGTATCCTTTCCTCCAGTCACCCACCAAAATAGTCAGTAAACAACCAATAAAAAAAACCATTCATCCACAAAGGCCCCAAATACCTGCTACAGGAGTTACACATGTGTGTAGATAGAGCACTGGACTTGGAAGCAAGAAGACTAATCTTCATGAGTTCAAACCCCACCTCAGACACTTATCAGCTGTGTGACCCTGGGCAAGTCACTTAACTCTGCTTGCCTCAGTTCCTCACCAGCAAAATGAGCTGGAGAAGGAAATGGTAAACATCCAGTATCTTTACCAAGGAATTCCCAAACACACTCACGAAGAATTGGACATGACGGAAACGACTAAACAACAATCACAACTTACACATATATATGTATGCATGCATATACACACATATGCAAGGTGTTAACATCTTGTAAGTATCAGGGAACTGTCACTCATTAGTAGGTTTAGGGGTCAGGCAAAGTAGGCAGCCAATTTGGTACAATATAGAATATTTTTCTTCACAAATACAGATTTTTAAAATAAAAACACATCAATATAGCTTCTTCTTATATCACATACATTTCTCAATGCATCTCTCCCAGAGAGCTGAACATTTTACTAGAGGATCAAAAAGTTCAGCAAAATAAGGAACGTATCTAAAAAGTCTGACATGACATGCTGTATTCCAGAACTATAGTTCTTCCTCTCTACAAAGAAACACAGAGGTACCTTCTCATATCTCCTCTGGGGCCGTAACTGGTCATCATAATTTCATATTTTGTTTCTATTGTTCATCACTGCTCTTTCCATTTATGTTGCTGCAATCAATATGTATACTCTTTTTCCTAGTTCTGTTTAGTTCAATTTGCATCTATTCATATAATTCTTCCATCCTTCTCTGTATTCATCATAGGTATTTCTATTCTCAAAGGAATACTGCATTTTATTGATATACTACCATTTGTTTAGCCATTTCCCAATCAATGGGCATTTCTCCTATGTTTCCAGTTCTTTGCTATTACAAAACTTACTGTTATAAATATTTTAGCAGATATGGGGCCAATCTTTTTGTCACAGACCTCCTCGGGGTAAAAGTCTAGCAGTAGAATCTCTGACTCAAAGGGAAATGCATATATTTTGAATGCCAGGACATTCTAGTCTCTGTGGCACATAGGTATTTATTTGTGGTAAGTCAAGTTTCATGTGCTATAGAGAAGGCTAAAAGCTTGCACACACAAGGGTGTGATTTTCAAACACGGCATGGAGCAGGCCAACGCCTAGCATTGGCTCTGCTGTCATTTCATGGCTCTCCATCTGCTTTGTTATCTGGCCATTGTATTTTATTGAAATAAACATCAGTAGCAGTTGTTAATTTATTTTAGAAATCAAAAGTTGGGAAGTTACCACCCCCAATCTCAATCGGAATTCATTTTTTCTCAATTACAAATAATAATCACTCAGAGAAGATGAGGGATTTATCTCAGTCTGTTAGTTAAAGAGAGGCAGCAGGGAGTAGAGAATAGAGAGCAGGGAGTAGAGAATAGAAAGCCACACTTAAAAACACTTAAAAACAGAAATACCCAAGTTCAAGACTTGCCTCTGATACAAAATGGCTGTGTGACCCTGGGCAACTCACTTAATCTATGTGCTCTAGACCAAAGGTGTCAGATAGCCTACAGGCTGTTTGCAGCCCCAGCACTCCAGATGCTGCAATTTAAAATACTCAACAAGATAAACAAAAATACAGTAACACATAAGTAATGTTAATATATAGTTTTCTAAGTCAATATTTGCCTGCAGGAATCCTTACATATGGTTTAGTGACCTATCTTTATTAGATTTTGACACCACTACTTTAGGCAGTTCTCTAAGACAATGTTGCAGAGAAGATGCTGATCTGCATTGGTATCAATCAATGAACACTGGTTAAGCACCTACTATGTGCCAGGCACTGATACAAAAGGAGAGGGATTTTTCTCAAAGGGAGTTCAAATGAAATCACCAGTCTAATCCCCATCCTGAGGCACTGAGGCAAGCAGATCCTAAGCATCCTTTGATGCTTAAAGTTAATCGGATGGTAAGGTGTGTTTTTAGGATTTCCACTTTACCATTCTTTTTAATATACAAAATGACAAGATGGTACAAGCTATAGAATGAAAAGGTGGGGTGGGGAACCGTTAGAATGGGATCCCTGCTTAATAAAGTGAAAAGAAATAGAAAAAAATTAGTCATGGTAATAAAACAATTTATTTCTTAGTAATCTACACCAGGGAATGAAGTCCTTTTTCAGTAGTATTTGCTCAAGGCAGGGGAGTTGAACAGGAATGATGAGATGTCAGTTAAATGTCTATTCTTCTCCATGAAGAACAGCTGGACCTTGCTGGAACTCCAGTTAGATCTGACAAAGGGTGATGAAAAGAACCCAGACCAGGATCTGCCAACATTAAAGTCCAGAACCCATTGTTCACCTGCTACCTGGTCCATTCATGGTATCAATCACACTAATAGGAATTCTCTCCTTCAGGGACCCTCATTAGAGACTAACTTTATTCGGATGTCATTGACAAGGAATGAAGTTTTACAGTCAATAACATAAGCAAAACAAGCCTATATACATATACATACATACATACATTATATTTGTATATATTATATTGTATATATATATTATATATTATATACATTACATATATATGTAATACACACACACATATACACATACATATTTAATCCAAGGCTCGGGGACATTGAGAACATGTCAGAAAAAACGTGATTGATATTATTTGAAGGTGGGGTGGGGAGGAACAGTATCAGTCATTTTTTTTTTTGATCATTCTGCATTTTCCTTCAGTTACAATCAACACTTTTACTAACAGCACCTCTTATATTTCTGGTATGTTTGGGTTTGCTTTGAACAGATGACCCTTAGACACTCTGGTAATTGCCCCTCTCCTCCCCAACTGGTAACTCTCTCATACAATTTCAACAGGAAACTCTGTCTGGTTGGTTTTATTGTTTGCTTTGACTTTCATTTCCTATTAGGTGGGAGGCAGACTCCTATAAAAAGGTGTTTTAAGTCTACCATATAGGGAAAACAATTTTTAATCAGAAGGTGCGGTCACTCACCAAACTGCCAAGCTGATTATTGTTAACAAGTTAGGAAGACTGGCTTCTGGGGATCAGAATTAAAATGATAATTAAAGCTGTATTTGAATATTAACAAAATTTTAATTTATATGTTTGTCTGTGGATAGTTGTATGTGTTTTATTTTTTTTGCATGAGACTGTAATAACTATAAAAGAAGAGATATGATAATATGATAATATTTTATTATTCTTTATTTTTATAGTTTATTCTCCCTTAGGTAACATTTTTTACTATTAAGTCAGCATATGCCATCATTAGCTCTGGCTAAAAAGCTATTTGCAAGGTTATTCTTGAATTCTTAGTCAAGGTGAGGCTGCTTATTTAATATATGAGATTATCCACACACTCTGCTTCTCTTCGTCCTCTTTTCTGCCATGCACCACCCCCAAATCTGAACATTCCATAGGTCAAGATGTAAGAAAAGGTGAAACCTACATCTATGAAATATATAGCTTAAAAATAGCCCTTATAAAGATGTGGCAATGATTCCATTCAAATATTTATTGTTGCTGATGTGCAATATGCAGAGAGTTTGGTGCAAGGGCCTGGAAATGAATGTGTAAATGAATGTTTATCAAGCACTGTGTGTCAAGCATTGTGCTAAGAGCTAGGATACAAACACAAAAGAAAAGAGATAGTCCCTGTGCTTAAGCAGCTTACATTCTAACAAGGGAAGACTGTCTGTCTCCATGTATGTGTGTGTGTATACACACATGTATGTACACACATAAGTATATGCATGCATGTATTTATGTGCGTATATATGTATACTTACATATATGTGTATATACATATGTATACACATGTGTATATATCTATATATGTATGTATGTGAGCTAGAGTTGGAGGGGAAGAAAGGGGGATGAGTTCAGGAGGTATGATTTAGAGATGTTTAGTAAAGGGGGGTAAGGATAAGGAGATAACTTGTTTCCAGGCAAAATTATAAAAAATCTCAATTTTTAGAGCCCAGAGTCCCAGGAGCAGGAGTCCAAGATCTGTATGGGAGGTGAACTTAAGCCACAGGGAAAGCAGAATAGTTTGTAGACAGTTAGGAAGTGGAAGAGATATAAAGATGCACATGAAGTCTCTGTCTTCTCTGAATTTATAAAATAGTCAGAAGAGTGCTACACATAGACAATGCTACTGACAGTGACTTCATATAATACTTTAAGGTTTGTAGAACGTTCTATACATTATTTTTGAACTTCACAACAACCTTTTGATGTTAGTAGTACAGGTATTATTACACTCAATTTATACATGAGGAAATCGAGTCTTAGAAAGGTTAGGCAAGTTATCGAAAATCATACAACATGTATGAAACAAACTAAGAACATAAATAACCAAGGAGGTCACAGTTTACACACTGTCAGATCTGGAACATGACCCAAATCACTCATTTTATAGAGGTCTAGAGAAGTCACATCCAATGTCACCTAGATAGCAAATTGTAAAGCCAAGATGCACACCCAGGGGTTCTAATTTCATGTGTAGCATTCTTTCCATTGTACCAAATAACAATGTGCCAAGGTCTAAAAATCATTTACAACATTCTGAGGATAAAGAGGAAATCATGATGGTCAGGAGGCATTTGGGCTGGGGAGAATTTTTAATAAGTAGAGGTAAGAGAGGGCAGCAAACTAGTTGAACAGGAAAGTGAAGAACACACATGGGCAAGGACAAATAGAATCCAGCTAAAGCATAAATTTCATGGAAAGAAGCAGAGCATGCAAACTAGAAATGTAAGATGGCAGACTGGAAGATGCTGATCATCCGCATACTTAGTTCATGCTTTATTCAGTAATCAATAAGTCACATTCATATCTTTCTTCCCCAGCTCTTGCCTCTTTTCGCATTCTTTCCTCTACTGCTCTCAACTGATTTTTAAAATTGTGTTTTATCTCCTTTAATCTACGCTTTGATTCTTCCAGGAATTCTCTTTGGATTTGTGATCCAGCTGCTTCTTCCTTTGAGGCTTTGCTGGTAGTTGCTTTTGAATCAATCTCTTCTTCTATGTTTGTGTGGAGCTTCCCTGATGCCATAAAAACTCTTTATCAGGTTCTTCTTTTGTTTGTTCATTCTTCTCGATTCAGACTTTCTGATACTGCTTGGCTTTGCACACCTCTGGAGGCTAGGGGTTAGGGTCGGGGGGAATGTCTGGCCTGATCTTCTGTCCTCTTAGTTCCCCCTGATGCTATCGCAGCTCTAGCCAGGGGCCTGCAAGCTTTCAGTGCCATCAAAGTGGTATGATCTGGGGGAAAGTCTATTCACTGTCCTCCCAGTCTGAGCTTTACAGGTCCCTAATGCAGGTTTGGGTCTATCACTTTGTTTCTGGCTTGGAGTTTCAGCACATTGTTGCCTGAATCACACACTACTGACCTGCTGGGAGGTTCTGCTGGCTCAGAACAGCTGAATTATTGGCTTCTCTTTTGTCTGGAACAATGTGCTGTGCTTCAGGGACCAGAGATAGTCACAACTACCTTTTGTTTCATAGAACTTGTTCCAGACAAGGGCCACTGCTACTCTCCACCCTGGATCCACAACTTGACACCATGGGTTACATGACAGAACTTTCAGACTCTACCCATTCCGGCATCCAGAACTTCCCCAAGAAGGATCTTTCTGGTGCCTTGCCTTGGCTCTCTCTGCCTGAGGACATTGGAATATACTCCTGGAGAGCTTCTCTCCCCAGAGTCCGCAGATCTCTCTGCTTGTCTCCCTATTCAGCATTCTAGATCTTTGTTGAGAAGGTGTAGGGGAGAGCTAAACTCTAATGCTTCTTCTCACTCAGCCATCTTGGCTCTACTTCCAATGAGTTACATTCAAGGATTTTCGGTGGGTAAGTCAGATCTATGAGTAAAGAATTTTTATTATATAAGGTAAGACTTCATTGAGGACTTGTAAGGCATGGATTTAATCACAGGATGGTAGGTGCCACTACCTAAAATGATAAAAAAAAAATTATCTCTACTCCCTTTCTTTGTACTGCTGCAATAGGGGAAGCTAGGAAATGCAATGTGTAGAGCTCTAGACTTGGAATCAGGAAGACCTAGGTTCAAATCCTGCCTCATATACTTTTTGGTTATGTGATGCTGGGCAAATCACTTAACCTCTATCTGCCTTGATTTCCTATCTGTAAAAATGAAGATTATAACAATAGTACCTTTCTTGTAGTGTTGTTATGAGCATCAAATGAAGAAATATTTGTAAAGCGTTTTACAAACCTTAAAATGCAAACCTTTACATTATTAATATCACTAACATAATAGCTAATTATCAATATATTGACTAATTATCAATATTAATTAATATGTTAGCTATTGTTCATTATTATCAATTATTACTCTTATTTCTATTATTATTGAGCAATTAGTTGAGCTATTAATATTATTGTTATGATTATTAACATCAATATCAATGTATTATCAATTATTCATATTATCACTGTTATATCAATCAGTTGATTGAACTGTTTATTATTGTCTTCATCATCATGATTCTTCCTGCCTCCAGTCTCTCCTTTCACCAATCTGCCCTCCACTTAGCCACTAAATTGACATCCTCAAACACAGCTCTGACTATGTCAGTACTTTGCTCAAGAAGCTTTTGTGGCTCCTTTTGCCTTTGAGATGAAATACAAACTCTTCTGTCTGGCATTTAAAGTTTGTCCCAATTTGGTTCCAAACTGTCTTTCTAGAGAAATTTCCCATTACTTTCCTTTATACATCCTACATTCCAGACAAATCAGCCCAATTGTTGCTCTCCATACCCAACACTCTTCTTCCTCTTTTGTGTTTGAATAGCCAGTCCTCTAGACAGAGAATGCTCTCCCACTTAGCTTCTGCCCAGCAACAACCCCACCCCCCGCAACTGCAATACTTAGGATATATTTTGTATTTAGTTTTTTGTGTTCCTGCCATCTCTATATAGTAGATTACAAACTGCTTAAGAGCAGAGATTGTTTTTATTTTGTCTTTGTATCTCTAATACCTGAGAAAGTCAATGTGGATAAAGAGACATTTTCAGAATCAAAAAGCCCTGAGTTCAGGTCCCATCTCTGACACTTACTAGCTCTGTGACAGAGCAAATCATTTAATCTCTCAGAATTCCAGGGAACTCCAAAAGACTAAAGCCTAAGAGCAGGTGGTACTTGGTATTGGTGAAGGGAGTTGTCTTACCAGGAGTTCCCCTATATCAATGAAATCACAGATTCAGTCTAAAATTAAAAAAAAAAAATGCCTCAGGGCTTAGCATACTTCCTGGTACAGAAAATGTACTTAATAAATGCTTGTCAAGTTGAATAGAACTTAGAAGGATTGAGCTGGCAGTGGTATGATGGGTTCAAGAAGAAGGATACTTGAAGTGGAGGTTAGTTTAGGAGATCAGAGCAACAGTTCAGACTGAGATCTTAAGGGTTTGAAACTAAAAATTAATTTGGAAAAAGTTGTAGTGTGTTCTGTCTCTGTCTCTCTCTCTCTGTCTCTCTCTCTCTGTCTCTCTCTCTCTCTATATATATATATACACACTCATATATTTATATATTTCATATAATATATATATATATTTCCTAGGCTAATCAGGATTTTTATAGGGTATCTTGGTTTTGGGAAATAATTAAATGTAATACAGTGTCAGATTTAAGTCCCATCTGGCTTTAGCCTGGGCTTTCCTAGGTCTTCTGTTTCACTGTTGTTGCTACCTGGGTTGGAGCATCAGGCTTCATCATCTGGTATGTGATGAGATATTCCAGGTACACATGTTCCTTCCTCCCTCTGTCCCTCTTCCCCTCCATCTCTCTTCCCCCTTCTCTCTCTCTCTCTCTCTCATAATTTTGCTAATTTTATATTACATTATATATTATAATTATAGAGTGAGAAAGGAAAGTAAAAGAGAGAGAGAGAGAGAAATCATTTGAGACTAGTATTTATGGGCTAGATCATTTAGCCTACATTTAGCGTAGGCTTCTTTTTAATGGGTTAAAGATTTCATCCTATTTTTAGTGAATGATGGGAGCCAAAGGCAGCAAGGAAGCACAAATTAAGGATGCCTTTAAGGAAGCATTTCCAAATTTAGCTGTCCCTTGACATTTCCTCTAGATTGGACAGTGTTTCATCAAATCAGAAGTATGCTCTGGCCATAGGCATCTAATCAGATGTGTTTCGTGGATTTTTTTGTCACACATGCAAGCCAAACTGCCACAGACCTTAATAAGAATTTTATCAGTTAGTTCTTGTGGTTGATTTTGCTGCCACTTTGTTGTCAAGTTCCTGAGCATTCCATACATTTTTAGATCTGGAAGGGACTCCCATTTCACAGGTGAGCCAATAAAGTGACTTAGCAGTCAGTGGAAGTCAAGTCTTTGGACTCTCAGTCCAGTGGTTCTTCCCACCACACAATGAGGAATGCTTTTTCCTGTTCAATTTTAATGTCTGTATATGAGACACATTATCTGCTTTCAACAACTGAATTTTTAGAGATTTTCATTAAGGGAAGAAAAATGGTGGGAGTATTGTGATAGGTGTTAGTATTTTTCTTCTACTTAATGAGCTTCCTTCTACAATATATGACTTTTCATTTTTTGTTGGGTAGGTAGGTGATTTAATACTTTAATGTTATCAGTGGTTGGCAAAACAGCATCCAATCTAATTGCATTACCTCTTTATTGTTGATGGGTGGTTTACTAGGATCTCATTGTGTAGGGCTTCTATGTCCCACTTTCCACTAACAACTTAGTTTTTCTGGCTTTATTAAAATGTTCTTTTCAGGTAATAAAAAATGTCATTTTGAAAATCTTCAGGAGTGAGATTCCAAAGTGCCTGGTGATCCTTGGGGGAATAATTAATTAAGCACCACCAGAATCATACTATATTTCAGGTTTAACCTTTATTTTTATGATACCTTGGGCATCTAAAATGATAGTTCATGTCTCCTGCAAAGGCTTATCTCCCTAAATGTAAATTCAGCATGGGTGTCAACTTGATTGGATTTAGGGTTATGGACTTTTGTTATAAGGGGACACCTATCCCGGAGATAGGTATGTACTCTAGCATCTTGTTGAGATTCATGTGCCTTAGCCTCTTGCTTAGAGGACACACGAATTCCTCAGACTGCTCCACAGTAACTGGCATTGTCTTGAAGGTGATTATTTACCGAGAACCAATCAAAAGACAGCCTCTTGTCAAAGGAACTACCTTCTTTTGATTTAGAAAAGTGAACTGGGAAATGACTCACTCCATCAATTTATTTTTCCTTTTCTCCATTACGCAGCAAGAAGTGGGGAAACGAAGCAGCAACAGTGATATAAGTACAAGGAAGTATATGGGAGAGCATGGCCAATGCTTACAAAGGACAAGTCTAAAGCTAGAGTTCTTAGAACTCCTAATTCATCCCAGGAGGGTAACACAAAGGCAAAAGGGGAAGTTGCCACAGGTTTGAAGGGCTTCGTTTTGTACTCTTAGAAGGCACTGTAAAGATACATATGACTCAGATGCCTACTCTCAAGGGACTTCAATTTAATAAGGGCAAGGGAAACATGTCTTTACGTAAACAAGTAACCAAAATATCAGGATGTTTGAGAAGTGCAAATGAAAGGTCTGTCATTGATTCACCCATGGCTTTACATACCATCCCAGTGACTCCTCAGACCAAAACATCCTTCTCTTGTCACAACTGCCCTATAAAATATCTCTACCTTTTAAAATATAATTTCCTTAAAGGAAGGGACTGTCTCAATCAATCAACCAAGCATCCATTAAGTGCCTACTATCTTCCAGGCACCATATTAGGTGCTGAGGATATGACAAAAACAACTGAAGCAAGGCAACAGTGGGGGATGATGTCAAGGGGTTCTGATATGAGGAGAAGAGGAAAACAGGCAACTCAGAGAAAATAGCCTTGTTGTTTTTTGTTTTTGTTTTTATTTTTTCCAGCAAAATAAGAGCAGAGTTCCTCAGTTGAGATGGGGAGAAAAGTGGAGACTTGAGAAGAGATCAAGAAAACTATCTGTAGTGAATGAGACAGGTTTTGAACCCAGGTTTTTTTACTCTTAACCAGTGTTCCTTTCACTATACCAAGCTGCCTGCCTGAGAAGAATCGATATGAAATTATTTTAGTACTCATAAAATCAAAAGAACAAGTGACTGTGTCAAATTCCAAGTGTTTGCAGGTCCTTTGTACATTTTCCCTAACAGTTCTGCCAATGTAAATCAATTCCAATAACAGAATCGTCTGCACTTCCCAGGTCTGTGGTATTTCTTTAGTACCAATAGGGCAGTCAGTGAAACAACCAAGTCCATTTTCACTTGTGTTCTGAGAGAAGATGTGAGCTCCCCGAGCTTATATTAGCCTCTCACCCTTCTGCCTGGACAGCTCAACAACAACAAAGGAATCTCTATGCTGACCTTTGCTCCTACTTTGTAACCTCATACAATCTCCATTCCTTACTGAGGTGTTTTATTTAACTCTCTGGGGTTCCATTAGTCAGAGACCCTGGCCTAACAACTCTCTGTTCTACATGGCATCAAATACCCATGGGATTGGAACTCACTATGTGGGAAGAAATGATAAATAAAATCACAAAAATAAAAGTAGAGAGACTCTGATGACAATATAACAGTTGTAGCTATCCAGAGAAACAGATGATTCAGGGAATTGGTGCTAGGTGCTGATTCCATGCCTTTGGGTGCTTAGAAAAGGTTAGGTGAAGAGGGAGAGGCTAAGAATCAGTCTCTCTCAAAGCCAAAAGGCACCTCAGTCAATTTAAGCTAAAGCTTCCCTCCACGGCTCCACACTGGGGTTTCTGCCCTCACTTCATGTACCCTTCAGCAATACTTTCCATATACAAATATCTGCTTAATTATTTGTTCCTCTTCCTTTAAAGCTTATACAAATGAATCAGAATACATATGGATATTTAAAACAACCAAAAAAGATGTTAGCTCAAAACTACAGAACAAAATTAGGTAAGGATTATGGTGTGTAGAAACAGAGTTCTCCCTGCCTAAAGTAGGGGGTCCTAACCTTTTAGTGAGAAGGCAAAGTGAAGAGAACTGTCTCTGAAAGCAGAAGACTGGAGTTCAAATCTCACCTCTGAGGGCAATTACCCAGGCAAGTCACTTAACCTGTACCCTGGTTTCTGCCTTGATTTTCCCCTCTGTAAAATGAGGATAATAATAGCATCTACCTCCCACAACTGGGAGGATCAAATAAGATAATTTTGTAAAGCATTCAGTACAGTGCTGACAAAAGTAGGTGCTTAATAAATGCTTATTTTTCCCCAAAAAAGCTAACACTCTGAAGGGGAGAGATAGCACATAAAACAAAGTGCAGCTTCAGGATAGATGGAAAAGCTCAGAAATCCTAAAGAGTCAGTGGTATGGCAGAAGGTTAGGCCCAAGGATCCTTAGATTGTATCAGTAGATCAGAAGACAGTGCCTGCCAGAGACTGCTTCGCAGATAATAAGGCCCAGAGGACTACAAGACTTCAAGGATGGGTAAATGGTAAGGTTCATTGTAAGAGACAGAGGTGGTGACTTCCAGTTGGCCTGTGCAGCAAAACATCCTGGATAGGACTAAAAATGTAGGCAAGTGGAAAAGAACACAACTCAGTTTCTCCATCTGTAAAATGAAGGAGTTGAACTAAATTATCTGAGGTCCCTTCCAGATCTGGTTCTAAAATCCTCTGGTCCCTTTGCAGATACCCTGATATTCTGATTTCTAGAGAATGGGCAAAAAAAAATTATTGGGGCTTAGTTAAGATTCAAGGGAATATTAATATCCTCAGAGAATATCTGGACTCACATTACTAAAGGTCAATAGTTTTCTGACACTTAAGTTATGTTTCAAGAATACCAAGAGATATTCAATGACTGGGAACTATTGAAGAAGAAAGTAATAGAAACCCTTCAGCAATACTTTCTACATACAAAAATCTGCTTAATTATTTGTTTCCTCTTTCTTTAAAGCTTATACAAATGAATCAGAATACATATTGACATTTAAAACAACCAAATGGACAGGACTTTTAAAGTCAGCTAATCCCTCCTTAGGAATCTAAGCCAGCAAGTATTTTTTAAGTACTTACTATGTACCAGGCACTATGCTAAGGGGAGAGGATACAAAGAAAGTTTAAAAAAAAAAACAAAAACATTTCCTTCCTTCAAGCAGCTCCTAGTCTAATGAGGGGAGATACCATGCAAACCACCATATGCAAACAAGATATATACAAATGAACTGGAGGTAATCTCAGAAAGAAGTGCCCAGCATTAAAGGGGCTTAGAAAGGCCTCTTACAGGAGGTGGAATTTTAGCTGAGATTTAAAGAAGACCAGGGAAGCCAGGACTTGGAGACAAGAAAGCAGAGTATTGTAGGTATGGGAGATTACTAGTGAAAATGCATGTGTCAGGTTGGAGTCTTGATGCAGGGACCAGCAAGGAGGCCAGTGTCACTGAATCATAGAGAATGCTGAGCACCCAGGAAGATTAACCTGACAATTAACAGGTAACAATGGTAGAACCAGCATTCTTTCTCATATTTCTTTCCACTAGAACATGCTATACCTCAATGATGTCATTTTCCTAAGTCCATGATCAACAAGAAAAACGAATGAAAAAAGTGATAACAGAACTGAAGTGGCTAGAATAGTGTGAAATGCTTCCGATTTGGAGTAAAAGAGCTGTGTTCTAATACTGCCTCTAGCATTACCAATGCGATTTGGGGCAAACCACTTAATTGCTTTAGGTTTCCGTTTCTGTAACTGTAAAACAAAGGTGTTTGAACTCTGTTCCTTCCAGTTACAAACTCTAAGACTCACGCGAGTCTATCTCCTGATTAGTCAATCTGGATAATGGGGAGCCAAAGTGTTTACCTGAGTGGTGTAGACATAGCCTTTGACACAGTAAATTTCTTCCTATCAACTGCATATACCTCGCATACTGTCACATGAACCATTATAATGAAACTGTACCTTCTGGGTTATGGCTGAAGTAGAAAGGAAATTAAGTGGTTTGAGCTGCCCAGACAGAATCACTAATATTTCAGTTATGTCCCGAGGTCTCTGCAATGTGCCAGAGAGGCCACCCCACCCCAAGGCGGGAAGGAGGGCAGTCCACAAGCACTCACTTCTCTGGGGCGTCTGTTCTCTCCTTTCAGGCTGGACTTCACTCAACGTGGTCAGACCTGAGCTAAGTGTGGGAAGCAGCAGGAAAGGCAGTCATCTTGGTCAGGAGTGGAATATTCTTGGTAAGCTGTTCTTGCCACATTAGGCTTAAAAAGAAATTTCCTAGTGTTTCAAAGAATGCTGGGCTAGCCAACTTTAGCTCTTTTCCCTACCTTCTGGGACATTTGTCATTTTTTTCCCCTAGCTGCTCTCACTCCCAGACAGCGTCTGAACTTTCACAATAAGCTAGTTCATATATTAAATGTGAGTCTACAACAAAGCAGTCAGTGTGGCATCACCACGGGGAAGATTACACAACTGTTCTATCATAATGCCACATCATATATAAATATACATACCAAAATAAGTACACTAGGATACATGGTAAAACACATAGGGGTGGGGAGTGAATGAAAAGGGACAGGCAGCAAAACCACCCACGGATAGATTTTCCATCTTTCCATTCCTGCCGGGTTTATCTCACTTAATAAAAACTGGGAGGGACAATCCTGATGAAGGTAGAGAGAACAAGCCTAGAGAAAAACATCATGACATTCTCTCAGTGATGTGACTCTCTGTACTTTCTGATCAAATATGGAGGAATAAATCACAGCTGTTGCCCTTATTGAAGGTTTCTTCATCATGAAACTTCACTCCAAGAGAAAGGAGCTTCTATTTGTCAGCTTTTGTTATTGCTAGGCCAATGAAGATTCAACTCCCAACCAAGGAACCCGATTCTGTAAGCCCAGAGAAGAAGATCCAATCTTACCCATTTTCAACTCCATGGCAAGAGAATAAATATCTTCTTCTACCTTACATGGCTTATTTATTTAAATCCTTTTTCTTTTCCCCCTGCTAATAATTATGAGGAAGAGAATTAATCAATCAATAAGCACTTATTAAATGTTTACTAGCTGCCAGGAACAGTGCTAAGTTGTGGGGATTCAAAGAAAGGCAAAACTCAGATGTGGGTGTGGGGTCTTTTGTTTGTTTATTTGGATGAGAGAGTGCTTTTATAGGATGTAGAAGCTATGAAGGGTGGGGAAAGAGCAAAAACACAAACTTTCTTCAAAAAACATTTTATCTCGTGCTGCCAGTGATCACTCACTACTTCTTTACTTCTTTCCCAATCTGTTTTTGGTTTTTGGTGAGGCAACTGGGGTTAAGTGACTTGTCCAGGGTCACACAGCTAGTAAGTGCTATGTGTCTGAGGCCGGATTTGAACTCAGGTCCTCCTGAATCCAGGGCCATTGCTCTATCCACTGCACTACCTAGCTGCCCCCTTCTTTCTCAATCTGTGTGTGTGTGTGTGTGTGATTGAGTGAGTGAGTGAGAGATAGGTTTTTTAAAAAATTTAATTTGTGTCTCCATATCCCCAGTACCTAGCACAGGGTCTGATACTAATTGTAGGCACTTACCAAATGCTGGTTGAATTGAACCAATATGAGTAAACTGTGGCATGATAGCGTGAATGGAAGAAAAGGACTTGGAAGATTATCAATTCACCCATATTTCTGTTGTAACACTAGAGACATCTTATTTTCGTTATAGGAGAATTTGCACGTCAGCAGTCCTTTACTGGGGCTTTTGAATTATGTTCACCTGTAAACATTCATCTCTACCATTTACAAAACCAATTAACCAAATGATTCTCCTCCAGACTTTCAAGCGCCAGATATCTAAATGCAGAATCTTAATGGTACTCTTTCTCGCAATAAGACTTTGTAATGGAAAAAAAAATACAACTGTAACAGTAATGAGAAAGATGCCAGCATTATAACAATATTACCAAGGCATTAACCTCTTGTGATAGGCCAAAAAGAGCCTTTGGGCAGCAGTATGATGACTCTATTAATAAAATCTTAGTTTAACCCTCTGTCAAGTTCAGCTCTCCCTTCCTGCTTCTCCACAGTCTTTCTTGCTAATGAACACCCGTGTACCATATTCTCTCTCATTCTCTCTCTCTGTCTCTCTCTGTCTCTCTCCTTTGCACAGCCTTATGATCTTTCCCCCAATCAGATAAAATACCACACACCCAATCCAGGACATTAATATGTTTGCATCCTTTAAGTACATGCAATGCCCCTCTCTATTTGACAGTGTTGTTAGGTACTATGTAAAGAGAAAAGCATTATACAACCAGGAGAAATCATCATCACCACCGTTATCATCAGAGAAGGGAGTCACAATTGGTCATGTGACAAATCTAATAGACCCAGGAGATATTGTTCATTTGCTATGACTCCTGAAGAGCAAATTACCAAAGTGCCCCTTACATATGGTTAACAACTAATAAATGTAATTTGAAAAGAAATGTCTTTATTTCCTTTCTAAAATGGCAAAAGGCACATATGCCCCTATGAGGGAGTTGGTCCTTGTTTTTCCACTTTGTATGCAAGATAACAGACATATTTCTACTATAATAATAGAGAATGTCTATAAAGCAGGTGTTATTCTTCTCCCCTGGTGCCTGAAGTACAAGTAGAAATGCCTCAACTGTCTCCAGAGCCACATTCAGCTTCCCCCCAATATACAATGCTTACATAAACAAACTGACCCCTCCCAATCCCAGAAAAAGATGCTGTTCTATTCTTCTGAAAGCAGAATTTAACTTCTCACTTCTCCACTGTTTCAATTAAGGATTTGGCTAAAGGCTTTCACTTTTTCCTTCACAACATTCATTCATTTAAACATTTATTAAGTGCCTATGATGTGTGCTAAGCCCCTGGGGAGCTACAAGAATAAATCAGAAAAGGAGCTTAAATCACTCTTAGGATCTTCCAGCTCTATTCCATTATAAGAATTGTATAATCCTTAGTCCAATTCGTTTCTGGTCTAGGCTAACAAAACATATTTCTGACTGCCTATTCTGAGTGAAGCACAGTTCTTCTTCAAACTATCATACACACCAATCTTCAAATCCTCTTCCTTTCTAGAAACCTCTTCAAATGTTCCATGTACTCTGAGCTTCTCGACCACTACATTCAAGGACCCCCACCCTAAAACTACACAGAAAAAGGATTCTTAACCTTTTTTGACATGGAAGCCTTTGGCAGTCTGGTGAAGCCTATGGACCCCTTTTCATAATGTCTTTAAATGCATAAAACCAATTAAAATGAAATAGAGGTCGATTTTTTCCCCACACATCACACACCACCAACATCTGCTGGTTAAGAATTCCTGACAACAGAATCTTATTTCTTTTGCTCAGCCTAACATCTAATTGGCCAACCATTCCCAATGCCACAACTTCATGAAGGCCATCTTTTCCAAAGGTCCCTCTTCCCAAATCAAATCATTGAATTTTCAAGCATCTTCTATGAATAAGGAAGCATCTTAATAGCTATGGAGGATGTAAAGTTGCAGAATGTGTAGTTCCTGCCCTCAAGCAGTTTGTCTTGACTCCCAAAGGTTGCTAGCAGAACAATTAAACTTCAATTGCAAACTTAAGTAACAATGGAAGACAACAAGAGAAGGCATAAACAGCTGAATTGTAGAGGTGACCACTACAGGAGTTTAGAGGAGAAAGAAGGCTTTTCTGGCAGCACAGTCAGGGAAACAAAAGTTTTAGTTAAGAAGTGGCATTTGCGTTGAGTCTTTCAGAATTGGCAAGATTTTAAAGAAGTGGGAAGAAGGCTATTTTAAGTGAGTGGAATACTAGTAGCAAAAGCATGAAGGCATGAAAGTAAGGTATATTCAAGGATGCTGATTAAACTAGGTTGCTAGAGAAGAGGATTCAGGAGGTGAGTGATGAGCACTAACACCTAAGCGTCAAGATCATCAGGGTAAGAAGTTTGGACTTTATCTTGCAGGTAATGGGGAGCTAATGAAGATTTCCAATGCAGAAGGGTGATATGATGAAAGTGAGGCTTTAGAAAGAAATATTGCATCATGGTACGTGAATTTAACAGAGAACAGATTGGAAGCAGCAAGTGTAGGAAAGTATAGCAAGGAACAAAGGCAGAGTCTTGCTCTAAGTTGTTTCTAACCAGGAGGGTGATTAATAGTATGCCCAACTCATCTCATCACCACCACCCCCAGGTCTCAGTTGGTCTGGTTCTGGTCTACAAGAGTTGAAGTGGCAGGTGAGCCCCAAAAGACACTAACCCTGCCCAGAAATGTGGGCTGGATTTCAAAGCCTAGCAGATATGTATAACATTGTTTCCTATCCAGGACGACAAAGGAAACTGAAGGCTTTTATAGATGAACCAGTCTAGAGTCAGAAGACTGAAGCATCTTTGAATACACCATTTATGAGTAGGCTACTTAATGATAAACATGGCAGTTAATAAAATCCTGAATTGTGGTGATAGGAGGAAGGTAAACAAACAATGCTAAGCAGATTGAGAAGGATGACCCAACAGAGATCTAGTGGTTGAGTAGAGTGAGGGAAGTGTCATATTAATACTTTGTGCAACTGACTGATTTTGTTTTGCCCTTTTCTTTCCACTAAAATATCATACTGGAAAAATTACTAGCCTAGAAATTATTATTAGCATCTCACTCATCCATCTGCCACTCATACTTTTCAAGCTATTGTGTCCTTGTATAATTTATTAGGACTCTCAATATTAATTGTTTTTGTTCAGTCATTTTTCAGTCATATCTGACTCTTCATGACCCTATTTGGGGTTTTCTTGAAAAGATACTGGAGTGGTTTGCTATTTTCTTCTCCAGCTCATTTGACAGATGAGGAAACTGAGGAAAATAGAGTTAAGTGACTTGCCCAGGGTCACACAGCTAGTAAGTGTCTGAGGCCAGATTTTAACTTGGGAAGATGAGTCTTTCTGACTTCAGGCAGGGCACTCTTATCTACAGCATTAAACAATAACCAACCAACAAGCCACGGTAGCCAAAGATTCTGCTGTTTCATTGAATATCCATTTTTTCCCTTGAGGATTATACTCAGTTTTGCTGGGTAGGTGATACTTGGTTGAAATCCCTAGCTCCTTTGCCCTCTGGAATATCATATTCCAAGCCCTCTGATTCTTTAATGTAGAAACTGCTAAATCTTATGTTATCCTGAGAGTGGTTCCATGATATTTTAATTGTTTCTTCTCGGCTGCTTGCAATATTTTCTCCTTGACCTGGGAGCTCTGGAATTTAGCTACAATATTCCTGGAAGTTTTCATTTTGAGCTCTCTTTCAGGAGATTTCAATTTCTATTTTGCTCTCTGATTCTAGGATATGGGGCAATTTTCCTTGCTAATTTCTTGAAATATGACATATGAGTTTCTTTTTATTCTTATCATGGCTTTAATTGTTAAATTATCTCTCCTCAATATATTTTCCAGGTCATTTTTTTTCTAATGTGAGATTTCACATTTTCTTCTATTTTTTTTCATTCTTTTGAATTTATTTTATCATCTCTTGATGTCTTATGGAGTCATTAGCTTCCACTTGTCCAATTCTATTTTTTTGGTGAGGCAATAGGGGTTAAATGACTTGCCTAAGGTAACATAGCTAGTAAGTATCATGTGCCTGAGACCAGATTTGAACTCAGATCCTCCTGACTCCAGGTCCAGTGCTCTATCCACTGTGCCACCTAGCTGCCCCCCATTCTAATTTTTAAGGAATTATTTTCTTCAATGACTTTTCGTACATTTTCTCCACTTGACAAATTCTGCTTTTTAAGGAGTTCTCTTCAGTGGATTTTTGTTCCTCTTTTTACCATTTGGCTTATTCTGTTTTCTTAAGATATTATTTCTTCGGTATTTTTTGTGCCTCTTTGCCAAGCTGTTGACTCTTTTCCCATGATTTTCTTGCATCAATCTCACTTCTTTCCCCAATTTTCCCCTACCTCTCTTATTTGATTTTTAAAAATCTTTTTTGAGCTCTCCCAGGGCCTGAGACCAATTCACATTTTTCTTTGAGGCTTTGCATGGAGCTGCTTTAATTTTGTTGTCTTCTTCCGAATTTATGTTTTGATTTCCCCTATCACTATAGTAACCCTCTATAATCAGGTTATTTTTTTGTTGTTGTTACTTGCCCATTTTTCCAGCCTATTTCTTGACTTTTAACTTTATGTTAAAGTTGGACTCTGCTCCTGAGGTGGAGGGGGCACTGTCCCCAAGCTTCAGGATTTTTGTGATGATGTTTTTAGAGCTAGTTCTAGGGTTCTGTAAGTTTTCAGTTCTTCCAAGGTGGTGTGATCTAAGGAAAGGTGTGGTCCTTGCTCTTCTGGTCTGTGAGTGACCACAAGCACTCTTTTCCATCCTGAAATTGTCTTCAGAGTGCCAATCCTCCTCACCCTGAGACTGCAACCTAGAACCACATATGGGCAATGCAACAGAATCCTGCTACCAGTTCCAGCAAAGGATCCTTTAATCCTTTAATCTCCTTCTGACTAGTGGTCCAGCCCCCTTACAATCTGAGGGCTAAGAGCTCTAGAAGCCACCCCAAATTCAGTCATCCCCATGGCCTGCTGCTGGTTTGCTGGAGCATTGCCTGTGCTGGTCTGGCCTGGGCTGGACTGTGCTCCACTCTCACCTTAGTGAGACAGACTTTTCCTACCAACCTTCTAAGTTGTTTTGGGCTGGCAAATTGTTTCACCTCATCCTTTTGTTGCTTCTGCCACTCCAGAATTTATTTTGAGACAATATTTTAATGTTGTTTGGAGGGAAATTTAGGAAAGCTCATGCAAGTTCCTGTCTTTTCTCTGCATGTTGGCTCCACCCTCCTTGAATGCCCAGCCTGGACTTTGCACATTAAACAGAAAAGAAAGGATGACATTGTAATAAAGTTGTACATGATATAGGCAAAGTGAAGTGAAAAAGCCAGCTTAAATTCTACTCAGTATATCACCAAAGTCTTAATCTTTAACTGCTTAGTCAAAGTGTTTCACTTAATATCAGATATAATGTCATTGTCACCAGACTATAAAATGATCCAAGACCTAATAAACACTTCCTATAGTCCCACACCATTTCCATCTAAGTATCCTCCATTCCTTTTTAATATGGCCATTTATGTTTTATGATCTTCCACTTGTACACTACTGCCAAAAAGCAGAGAGAGAAAGTATACAGTCCAGTGAGGCTTTGTCATGGTGGTATGGCGGGTTTGTTGTATTTTTTTTAACTGCAGACATCTTAGAAGTGCCACTTTTATCATGTCTCATATTTCCAAAGACATTAAGTGTCCCTTTCTTGACATCTATCTTAATCACCATCAATCATAGCTCATGTTTGCATTCTGCCTGTTTAATTCTTTTGGAACAGCCTTTTACTACACTGCTGTCATGACAATAAAAACAAACAACCAACAATCTTCATGATTAATTAGCACTACTGCAGTGAGGTATATAGTTTAGAATAGTGGAAGAGATTGAAATTTCTCTCACTCTGGAAAAAAAGGATGTCATGTGCATGACTTCTCATTTTTACTTCTTTCTAGGTTGGAAGAAAACCCATCAGCCTTCATGTTTCTCCTTTAATCTACACCTCCTATAAGCATGAAGTCATTATATGGGTTTAATTAACCATACCTGTATAAGTGGGTAGTAAAATTACTCCAAGACTGCCACGGCTGAAATATTGGAGTCATATACAAGGCAATGAACCATACCTTAATCTTCTAGGAGAAAAAGGTTGCTATTTCAAAGCACACCATGATTCGCTTCTCTCCAAACAAATACCATGCAAAGGAGAGGCAACAATATGAAAATCAAGGCCTGATCATATGAATTATGGGGCCAGTTCCCTTCTGGTAAAAGGATATACAAGTTCATCTTCCTCAAAATATTTTCTGTAGAGAAGAAGCCCATCCATACCTCTGGGATTGCAATCTTAATCCTCTATATAGGCTCACAATTATGTGACTGGAAACAAAGTTTTTCATTGGCCTGGTTATCTGGTGATTTGTATCTGGCTGTTCAGTAAATTCATGTCAGGAAGCCTGTTTTACCCCACATACAGATACAACTATTTCACCTATGGCCAACATATAATCCTGTGGCTAAGACATCCTATCCATATACTGTGTTTTGTGTGTGTGTGTGTGTGTGTGTGTGTGTGTGTGTGTGTGTGTGTGTTTAACTACATATCCCACTTACTGGAAGAGCTCAAGCTCAGAAAACCAGCATTCAGATCTATTAATTCTTGGCTTCCTGGTTTACCAAGACAGTAAGCTGACATTATCTCCCCTAGCATGCTTCTGTCTTATCTATTCAATTTTGTTCCCAAAGAGTCCTAGAATTCTTGAAGAAGCCTCTAACCCATTTTCTCCCTGAGCCCATAAATTCAGGAAACATAAATAATTTACTACCCCTGCTAAAATATGAGATTATTAGTACCTTGTAACCTGGCTTCTATCCCCACCATTCTACTAAAACTTATTTCATCAAATTCACCCAAGACGTCACAGCTATATGCAGAGGCAGTTTTCATCCAGCATTTTATATTGTTGAGCCCCCTCCCTTGGTTTCAACACCACTACCACCCATTACCTCCACTCCAAACATTCATGAACACTCCTCCTAACTCCTTTATTGTTTCATATTCTTCTTCTCTCCTTTTGAAAGTGTGTGTAGCTCCCAAGACACCGTATTTCACCCTTTTCCCTTTTCTCTCTACTTTTTGTCCCTTGGTCAGTTAGGTGGTGCAGTGGATAGAGCACTGGACCTGGAGTCAGGAAGACCCAAGTTCAAATCTGGCCTCATACACTTTAGGATACTTACTAGTTATATGACCTTGAACAAGTTACTTAACCTCTGTCTGCCTCAGTTTCCTCTTCTGAAAATGGGATTTTAATAGCTCCTCTAATGAGATAATATTCATGACATGATTCATACACCTTTAAAGCAAGGACTCATGTACAAAAATATTTATAATAGCTCTTTCTGTGGTGGCAAAGAATTGGAAATTGAGGGGATGTCCATTAATTGGGAAATGACTGAATAAGTTGTGGTATATGAATGTAATGGAATACTATTGTGCTATAAGACATGATGAGCAAGTGGACTTCAGAAAAACCTGGAAAGACTTACATGAACTAATGCAAAGTGAAGTGAGCAGAACCAAGAGAATGTTGTACGAAGTAAGTCACGGTGTGCAATGACTAACTTTGATAGACTTAGCTCTTCTCAGCAATGCAAGGATCTAAGACGTCTCCAAAAAGTCACATAATGGAGACTCATCCAGAGAAACAACTATGCAGTTTGAATGCAGATCGAAGCATACTACTTGCTCTTTTTTTCTTTTTTTCTTTTCTTCTTTCTTGTGGTTCCTCCTATTGGTACCAATTCTTCTTTACAACATGACTAACATGAAAATATGTTTAACATGAATGTATATGTAGAGCTTATATCAGATTGCATGTTGTCTTGGGGAGGGAGATGGGGAGGAAAGGGGAGAAAACTTATAACTCAAGTTGTAAGAAGAAAAAGTGAGGCTGGTGACTTTGCACAGCCCTTCCTCACTTAAATCCAATTCACTTGCATGTCATGGCATCATCTCCCTGATGTCATGGTCCTCTTCAAGAAGTGATTGTTGAAAACTAAAAAATAAATTAATTTAAAAAAACCTTTAAAACACAGTATAAATGTTAGTGATTATTACTATTTTTATTATTGGCTATTTAATCTATTCTTATGGTTTTAGTGACTACCTCTATGTATCCAGCTTCAATCTTTACCCTGAGCTCCAGTCTTACATATCCTACAGGTAGCTAGACACCTCCCACCTACACATATATCTTGCACCACAAACTGATAATCTTACCCCCCAAATCTTCCCCATCTTCCTATTTGCCTATTTATGGTAATTAAATTTCTAATCATCCAGGGTGGAGACCTCAAAGTCTTCTTTTGCTCTTCCCTCTTCCTCACCACTTACATCTCATCAGTTGCCATATCCTGTTCATTCTGCTGTCATGGTTCTCTTCAAGAATGAAGGACAAACAATCTCTGTGAATAAAAAATAGGAACTGCCTCACTGGGGACCCAACTGGAACTGGCCAGTTGGGCAACACAGCTAACTCTTTCTTTCTTCTTTTCTTTCTTTCTTCCTTTCTTTCCATTCCCTCTGTCCACATAGGGTATCATACCCTTACCTGCATGTGCTCTGCCCAAAGGAATATAAATTTTGATCACTGAAACAATTTTTTCTTAAGGACCTACCTTAAACCCAAATCATTCTGGCTCTCATTGGTTAGCCAACAATACATCCCAGGCCAAGCCCCACTTGGCCATTGTTTGGGCCCTAATTTGGCTCAGAATGAATGTAAATAGCAATTGTTTCTGTCTTGGCCAGAAACCCTGAGGGTCCTTCCCTCCCAGATTGATTTGTTTTTTTACTAGGCAAAGAGGCCATTTTCTGCCTCATTTCTTACCTAGTCTTAATCACTGAATAGGAAGTCAAACTGACTGCTAAAGACCTTAGCCTAAAAAGGCCAAGGTCTCCCACTGCATCTCAGGGCCATCTCCAGTCATCCTGATCTATATCTGGTCACTGGACCCAAATGGCTCTAGAAGAAAAAGTGAGGCTGGTGACTTTGCACAGCCCTTCCTCACTTAAACCCAATTCACTTGCATGTCATGGCATCATCTCCCTGATGTCATGGTCCTCTTCAAGAACAAAGGACAAACAACAGCAATCTGTCTTTGTTCAATTGTTTTTCAGTCATGCCTGACTCCTCATGACCCCATTTGGGGTTTTCCTTGGCAAAGATACTGGAGTGGTTTGCCATTTCCTTCTTTGGCTTATTTTACAGATAAGGAAACTGAGGCAAACAGGGTTAAGTGACTTGCCTAGGGTCACACAGCTAGTAAGTGTCTGAGGCCAAATTTGAACTCATAAAGATGAGTCTTTCCACCTCCAGGCCCTGCACTCTATCCTCTGTGCCATCTAGCTGCTCACTTGTCCATGCCTCTTGATTTTATCCTTTACTCCCCCCATTTATACTGCTACTACCCTGGTCCAGATCCTTATTATCTCTTAACTGCACTACCATAAAAGCCTGCTAGCTAGATAAAACAGCATAACACAGTGAAGAGTAGTGAATTTGGATTCAGAGAACCTGGGTGTGGGTTATCAGCTCTGCCACTTGAGGTCTGTGTGACTGTGGGCAAGTAACTTAACTTCTCTGGGTTTCAGCTTTCTCAACTGTAAAATGAAGAGATTAGACTAGATTAGTGGTGTCAAACTCAAATATGAATGGAGGCCCCTAAACTCTACAAGTCACATATGGACTTAGAAAACCACATATTAACATTATCTACGTTCTATTGTATTTTTATTTATTTTATTAAGCATTTCCAAATTAGGTTTTAATCTGGTTGAGGCCACACTCAGGAGTTGCTGCAGGCTACATTCAACCTACAAGTTATAACAGGTTTGACACATATGTACTAGATAATCACTAAGTCCTTTCCAGTTCTCTGCCATCTATTTTCCCCTCATATGCCAACAATCATTCATACAGCTAGCCAAATTCATTTCTAATGTTCAGTTCTGACAAAGTCAGACTGCTCAAAAGCCTTCAAAGTGGCTCCTCAGTGCCTACAGAGGACAAGATAAAAAAAAAATTCCTTAGCTTTGCATCTAAGTCCCTTTAAAATGGCTCTGGACAAAATGAACTCCACTCATTTCCCCATCTTATCTAGTTTAGTTCCACCTCCATATCTTTATGCAGGTCATCTGTGCCCCATATCTGCATGCATTCTCTCTACATTCCTACCTGGTGAGCTCTTTCTCTTTCTTCAAGGTCCAACTCAGGTGCCAAGTCCTCCCAGATCCTTCTTTCCCCTCTCCCCCAGCTGCATAGGACTCCCTCCTCCCTACTCAATTTTGTTTTTTTGTCTAGATATCTCCTTGGTCATCATCACAGTTCACATTGCAACATACACTTGTATACCTGTGTTTTTTCTCTCAATAGATAATTGGGAGTCCCTTGATGGCAAGGACTGTGTTACTTTTTATCCCAAGACCTAGTGAATTTAATAAACGACTAAGTAGGCATTTAATAAATAATTATTGAATTGAATCAACTTCTTTGCTCTGGCTTGGGAATTAGAAAATGAGTCATCAGGTTAATTTTTAGGTTTCCACAAAGAATCAGGAACCCACCTTGTGCTTTTCTTTCTTCTTTAGACCAGGTAGTGAAATAAACACTCCCTTCAAATTGCCTCTCCTTGTGAGTAATTCATCCCACCCCACCCCCTGGCATTTCCATTTCAATTTCCACACTAGTAATTTAAGGGCCCACACTATCTAGATTTACCTTATTACTACCTGGGCCCACCTAACTGTTATGATTTATTACAGGGCTAAAAATAAAAGAATGATTTTCTGAAAGGCTCTAGCTAGTGTTCTCTCTCTCTCTCTCTTTCTCCCCCCTCTCTCCCCCTCCCTCCCTCCTTCTTTCTCTCACATTTCTTTTTCTACCCACATTCATATCCATAAGTCTCAAGGCACTACAGTGATTCATTATTTAGGTCCACTTGCTTCCACAAGTCCTTTATTCCTACCCCTGGGTCTGCCAATGCGGCATGTGAGAATTCCTTACTGGTGGTGAGGTAAAGTAGGGGAGGGGCTCCAGTCATCTAACCTCTCTAACTTGGCATTAAGACTTGTGTAAGAATCAGTATGCTGGTCTCAAAGATACTATGAATCCTTTGGAGTTTATCCTTTGCATGGATTTCTTGAGGCAAAGTTGGGTTGCCAGATCTATTTGGTGAAGGGGGGTGAGTCTTAAAAGCAATCAGAAGATTGTGCCGGGAATTTTAATGCCTCTTCTCCCCACCCCCCTGTAATAAATTATTATCTAAATGAAGAGATCAGGGAGAGAATCCCACGTCTCTAAAGGACAGAGCTGGGATATACATCACAAGAACCTCTCTCAATCAAAAACCTTTATAATTACTTCTTTGAAAGGGATCTGTTTGGCCATGGAAGGACAGAAAAGATGAGAGAGCTCTCCCTGGGCATTTGAGTACGTGGATACCATCAATCAGTTTCAGACTTCACATCAAAAACACTACATTTGGTAGCTTCTTAGAACTCTCCCCCTGTATCCGTAGTCACATGGACACTCAAAATACTGGAGGGGTAACTGGAAACTGGCAAATTTGTAAGCACACCAAGGAAGCACTTATCTCTTGACAAACCTTGGCACTTAATTCTTGCTTTGTACTTCACCTTCACAAAAAAAATGGTGCTAAAAACTGCTTTTTCCCTCCCCACCCCCCACCTTGAGATATCCTAGGTAAATAAATAATATTTCACATATTTCCTGGAAAGCACCCTCCTTCAAACAGGTGTGAGAGAAGAATAAGGTTATGAGTAACTTGAAAGGTGGGAAAATTCTAGCTTGTCTTTTAACTCTCTGTGCTTCTAAGAACAAAAGAAACCATGTATAACGATAATAGTAATAATTAATAACAATAAATAATTATAACTGGCATTTATATACCACACTTAAATTTGTAAAACGTGTTACATATTATATTATCTCATTTGATCCTCACAACATGCCTGTAAAGTAGGTGCTATCATCATCCCCATTTTATTTTTATTTTTTTGCTTTTTGGTGGGGCAATCGGGGTTAAGTGACTTGCCCAGGGTCACACAGCTAGTAAGTGTCAAGTGTCTGAAGCTGGATTTGAACTCAGGTCCTCCTGACTCCAAGGCCAGAGCTCTATCCACTGTGCCACTTAGCTGCCCCTGATCATACCCATTTTACAGAATGGTTAAGTGATATGTCCAGGGTCACTCACCTAATAAGCATTTTTTGCTAGATTTGAACTCAAGATTTCTTGATTCTAAGTCTTTCTCTCCTGTGCCAGCTAGGTGGCTTACCCTGTCTTATCTATCAACAAGTATTTATTAAACCCCTACTATGTGCCAGGTACCATGCTAGGTGCATCAACCATCTAAAGACCTTGTACTTCTAAACTTTGCATCTTCCTCAGGGTCCAATGAAGTGCTCTGAACACAGAAGAAGTCAATAACTATTTTCTGAATGGTCATCTCCCTGCAAGCCTCCTTATTTAAAGCAGTCATGTATAGACGAGTCAAGGCAACAGACAGAACACTGTCTCAGGAGCAAAGAGAACGCCTTCTCAGTTGAGAGACAGCTCTTTTTGGAGCAACAAGAAAGAAGCAAAGGTTTAGTCACATACTGAATCTCTTTCTCATCACCTGCCAAAGACCAGGGATCCCCAGAGTTTGACAACATACCTGTATGAGACCCATGGGAAGCTAGGGAATTCGCAAGCCAACAAGTGCATTTCTTTTTCAAAGCGGTGCCCTCCGTGAGTCCCTGAGACCCAGTGATGGTAAATAATTTAACTTTGGAGTTGCTTCAGTGTGTTGCTACCATTATTTATGACCTGTCAGCAGGTTTCTCATGAACCCCTTTGATGAAGCCATATGAAAACGAGAGATCCTGTGAGTTGCAGATCTCACTGTTCCTTTTTAAAAGACAGGCTTTCAATGGCGGAGTGATGTACAACAACCTTCCTGCCACTGGGGTAGAGAGGGCATAGCCAGCATCCGACTGTGGGCTATGCTTTTACGCATTGAGGTAAGTAGCTCAAACACAGCATGGTAGAGACCATCTCTTTGAAGTCCTTGTTCAAAGGTGAAATCCCTGATCACAGAATGCCCTGGATTTTGGAATCACCACCAATTAGCTTTATTAGGGCAGCTCCCAACCTGACAGCCAGAAAGGCTGAAACACCTTGCACCTCAGGGGCTCAAGCTCAGAGAACTGTGGCTAGAGACAGGTCACCACTGACTCAGAGAGAAGACGAAGAAAACACGTTTTAAGAGTAATGAACAGCAGTCGCTTTTAAAATGGCACCTGAAGTCTTGACCTATATCATACCAGATTTCCTTTTCTTTCTCATTCTCTCTAAACCATTGTCACTGTATTACACTGAGTTTTAGAAATTTAAAAAAAAAGAAATTGTTCAAAACCAGAACATTATGCATTTATTTCAAACATTTGTTAAGTACTGACTGTTTGGAGTGAACCATGCTAGGTACTGGGAGGGACAAATAAGTCAATTCCTGCTCTTAGGGAACTTTCTATCTAGTGGGCAGAAATAAAACTTATATTCAGATAAAAGGAGAAGCTAGATGGGGCAAGCACCAGGCCTAGAGTCAGGAAGATAAGTCTTCCTGAGTTCAAATCTAGTCTCAGACGCTTATAGCTGTGTGACCTTGGACAAGTCACTTAACCCTGTTTACCTCAGTTTTGTTCCTGTAAAATGAGCTGGAGAAAGAAAAGGCAAACCACTACAATATCTTTGCCAAGAAAACCTCAAATGGGGTTACTAAGAGTTGGATACAATTGAAAATGACTAAACAGCAATGACAGATAAAGAGAATGTGAAGTATAATTAAATAAAAGCATAGGAACACAAAATGATGTAAAATTAAATGGGAAATAAATCAGAGATTTATTTCCTCATCAGTTTTTTCAAAGTTACAAAAAGCAATCAAATTAAACCAGTGACTTGTTTTAATATGCGGAGTGTTTTTTTCCTGTTGATAATAACACACACTGTATTATTACATAAGATCACAGATTTTTAGCTGAAATAAAATTAAGAAGTCATCTAGTTCAACCTCTTCAATTTACAGATGAGCAAACTGAGATCCAGAGATCATACCTACAGTGACAGAGCTAGGATTAGATTCTTTGAATCCAAACCCAGAAATCCTTCCATTACCACATACTGCTGCCAAAAAATCAATTCAAAAAATACTTTATGATAAAAAAGGGGTTTCTTTGTAGTCATGTCTCTATACCTTTGGAGTCAAGTACTCTTTAACTTCCATAACTGGAGCATATGATTTGTTCTATGAAGTTTGGATTCAGTCAAAGGGCCTTACTTGAGGACCTAGAGGGCCACATGTGGCCTTGAGGCCACAGGTTTCCCACCCCTCCAACATGTCTGTAATCCCCATTATTGGAGAGCTGAGCCTAGTGGACTGCTCGAGCTCTGGAGTTCTGAGCTGCAGTAGGACTAAAAGTGATTGAGTGATTGAGATGAACACTAAGAATAGTGTTCATATGATGCCACCAGCCTATCCAAGGAGGGGACTGGCCCATGAATGGCCAATTAATTTCTTGCCTAGGTGAGGTGGGGTGAGTCAATTTTTAAAAAGTACAGCTATTCAAAAGTAGAATGGACTGCCTAAGGAGGCTGTCTGTCTCCACACTAAAGGTATTCAAGAGACAACTTGATGGCAACTTGTTTTCGGGTATGGGTTAGACAAGATGGCCTTGGAGGTCTCCTTGTAACTCAAATGCTATGTTCCACAGTAGATATGAACTTTATAGGGTGAGTTTGGCTAAGCCAATCCAAAAGAGACAAGGAAAAGAAAGAGGCCATTCTTTGGGGGTCACAGAATAGAAAAGATGGAAGGAACCTTAGATGCCAGCTAGTCCAACTCATACTTGATCAAAAGTAAACTCTAAAATGTGGGGGGAAAGTGATTACACAGCCTTTACCTCCAGAGTGAGAAATAACCCTTTATATCTCATCACTGGCCAGCAAAGTGGTACAGTGTTATAGAGAGCTGGACCTGGAATCAGGAAGACCCAAATGCAAATCCTGTCTCATATACTTATTGTGTGACTCTACGCAAGTAATTTAATCCCTGTCTCAGTTTCCTCATCTATAAAACGGGTATTATAAAAGCATCTACCTCCCAGGGTTATGGCAAGAATCAAATGAATTAATATCTGAAAAATATCTGCCAAACTTTAAAGGGTTACGTAAGTGCTAGCCATCTTATTGGGAAATTTTTGTTTGTTTTCCCCCTTAATTTGAATTCAATTGGCCTTCCAGCCACTGGCTCTAGCTCTGCCCTCTGAGGTCAGACAGAACAAATGTAACCCCATTTCCCACATGACAGCCTTTCAAACATGCGAAACCAGATCCTACATGTCTCCCCACTTTCCTCATTCAAATATCTCCTCCCGCACCTCATTCCAACCCCAACTACCAAGTTGTTTTGCCTGGCAAAGGAACACCTAGTTTCTTCAATAAGTCTTTGCAAGGAATGATCTCAAGGCTGGCCACCATCCTGGTCACCATCCTCTGAATAATTTTCAGTGCTTGCCAATGTCCTTAAATCGTGGAGCCCAAAAGGGACCAGAGCCCACCAGATGTGGTCTTAACAAAGCAGAATACAGCAATTCTTCATCACCCCACATCTGAAATATTTCAATAACCTGCTGGTTGGTCTCCCTGTCTCAAGTCCATCCTCCATTCAGCTGCCAAAGTGATTTTCTTCCTAAAGCCTAGGTCTGTCCATGTCACTCCCCTAACTGATAAATTCCAGTGGCTCCCTAAAGACTCCAGGATCAAATAAAAAATGCTGTGCCCTTCATAACCTGTTCCCCCTACCTTTCCAAACTTCTAACACCTTATGGTCCTCCATAAAATCTTCAATCTAGAGACATTGGCTTTCATACTATTCCTCAAACAAGATACTCCATCTCTTGACTGTGGGCATTCCCCCATCGGGGGCATGTCCCCCATGCCTGGAGTGTTCTCCCTCTATGTCTCCTGGATTCCCTGGCTTCCTTTAAATACCAGCTAAATCTCACTTTCTACAGAAAACCTTTTCAGATACTCCTTAATCTGTTGATTTGCTCCAATTTATCCTGTAGGTAGCTTGTTTGTACATAATCGTTGGCACGTTGTCTCCCCTGTTGAACTGTGGTGAACTCCTTAAAAGCAAGGGACTGCTTTTTTTTCCTTTTTTGCCCATAATTTAGCACACTGCTTGGCATGTAGTGGGCACTTAATAAATGTTTATTGACTGACTGATACTATGCTTCTTTTTACGCCATCTAAGGTCTCATTAGCTGTCTTGGCTACCATATCCCAAAAACAGGATGTTCTTGAGTCCCAGGAGAATCCTGGGGTGCTAATAGGACCTTGGGAAAATGCTAGGTAGGACATTTTGGGAAGCTTGGAAGGCTCCAATTCTGAGCTAAATAAAATCTGGGAAAAGGAGACACACTTCTGCTATCCTGAATTTTATTATTGCTGTTTCTCTAAAGTACGACTTGCCACATACGTAAATGTCCAAATACAATTCCATTTGTGGTGTGGAACGTGGAGTAAAGGGTGAAGGACAGACTGGGTATCAGAGCCAGGCCAGCAGTTCCTTTGGTGGGGGATGAGATGGAGAAGTAGAGGTTCAGGGACCACAGTTAATAGCACAAACAGAAGACTGAGCTTCAGTCGGCTCAGCTGCAAGGAGCCAGAAATTAGTCATTTTGTTTAGATTTCAGCATGAGGGAAGTACTGGGCCAAGGGCAAAGGTTCCCTGGGTCAGTTCAGAGAAGAAGCCAATTCCCAGGAAACATCTCAGTAGGAGAAGCCTAGGCTGGATCTCTTACGTGCAATGGAAAGCTCACTGGCTCTGAATTAGTAGAGTTGGATTCAAATGCCATCTCTTCTTTAATTCCCCTTCCATCCTCTGACACTGCCACCGGGCTGGTGCTGGCCCTCATCAAGTCACCCCTGGCATGAGCCTTTTGGTTGGTCTTCCCACCTCAAGACTTTTCTTATTCCAATCCATCCTTCAGTCAGCTACCAAAGAGATCTTCCTAAAGTGTAGGTCTGATCATATCACTCTCCTGCTTCCACCCCCATTCAATTAACTCTAGTGGCTCCCTATTACCGCCAGGACCAAAAATGAAATCTTCTATTAGGCTTTCAAAGCCTTAAATAATGGGCCCCCTCCTACTTTCCAGTATTCTTACACCTTACTCCCCTGGCTTCATTGCTGTTTCTTGAACAAGACATTCTATCTCCTGATTTGGTCCTTTTTTTACCGGCTGTCCTTATACTTGGAATCCTCTCCATTTTTCCGCCTTCTGAGTTCTTTCAAATACCACCTAAAATTCCATCTACAAGAAGCCATTCCCAATTCCCCTTAATGCTATTGCCCTCTCTCTGTGATTATCTTCAGTTTATCTTGTATACATCTTGCTTGTACATAATTGTTTGCATGTTGTCTCCCCGATTAGACCAGGATCTCCTTGAGGGCAGGGACTATTTGTGCCTTTCTTTGTATCCTCAGCACTTAGCACAGTGTCTGGCATGTAGCAAGCACTTAATAAATACCTTCTGACTGACTCTGATACATCTACCTTGCATGACACCTTGGACACATTACTTAACATTCCTCAACCTCAGTTTCTTCTTAAGTAAAAAGGAGGGAGTTGCACCAGATTAGCTCTGAGGTCCCTTTCGGTTCTAGATATATGATTCTATAGAACTTAGCTTACTGAGTGTTTTCCTCACAAAATAGTAGGTTTACTATGTATAGAAAGCCATGCTAGGTGCTGTGGAGGATACAAAGGTGAGTTAGCCATGCATGGCACCTGTTCCCCATCAGCAGGAGGGAGAGGGAGACAAGGAGAAAGGAAAGGCAATACATGATCTGTCTGAAACTGGTGATCAGGGAATGAGGAATGGTGATTGCCTCAGACAGAGCCCTGTGTTTGCCCTTTGCCACCATGATAATGTGGAATGCAGTAAAATGCTAAAGACTTACAAAGGCCAGTTAATTCAGGAAGAGGTGGTTTTTAAAATAATTTTGTTTTCGTTTGACCAATAGCTATAGCAACACATATATATGCACAGTCATATATGTATACACAGAAACATGTCTATACATACATGTATGTGCACATACATATATGACATACTAGACATGTGTATGTTCTGTGTGTATATGTGTGTATACTGTGTGTGTGAATATGTGTATGTATGCCTAGGACTTTGCTATAGGCAATATTGTATTGTATAGGTAGATAGGGAAGATGGAGACATGGATGGATGGACAGATACATAGATAGACAGAGAGCGTGTATGTGTGTGTATATGTGTGTGTGTGTGTGTGTGTGTGTGTGTGTGTGTATGCATATATCTAAACCTAGGACTTGATTATGGGCAACACTATCTATCTGTATAGAAACACATACAGTATTGCCCATAGAAAAGTCCTAGGCATATATGTGTGTATGTGTATGGATACATAGATTGTCCATAGCAATAATATCTACACACACACACACACACACACACAACTGCGCATAGCAAAGTCCTAGGTTCAAATTCTACTTGGCCTATGTCAAGAAGCAGTCTCAGAAACTTTCATTTCTTTCCCCACTCTGCTCTCCCTATCATGGTTTTCCTATAGTTTACTAATTTTCAACACATAACAGCATTGTATATTACTGCAGGAAAACAAAGCAAGTTATTAATTCACCAAGGCTCTGACCTGAGCTCTCTTCTCTCTAAATACTCTCTCCCTTAGTGATTTCATCAGTTCCCGTGGGTTCAATTAGAAACTCTAAGGCATTTAACTCTGCGATTTATTGATTCAGACCTGAACTAATCTGAATTCCAGTTCTATATTACTAACTGGTTCCTTCTGTCTAGCATGTCAAACTCAACTTGTACAAAAAAGGAATTCATTTTTTGCCAACCTCCCTTACCTGTACTCAATCCATCCCTTTTCTAAACGTGTGAATATTTGTTAATGGTTTATCACACTTTCAGTCATCCAGGTTTGCAGTCTTGGTGTCATACAAGACACCATATCCAGTATCCAGTCAGATTACAGGTCTTGTTACCCATCAGTCCCCCTTCCTTCTCTCATAGTCTTGATCTGCACTATTGTAATAGCTTCCTAATTGTTCTCCCTACCTCCAGGTCCTTCCTTGACAAATGGATATTCCTAAAGCACAGAATTGATACCTCACACACACCCTCAAGGCAAAATTCTTAAATAACTCCCTATTGTTTTGGGGATAAAATACAAAATTCACAGTCTGGCATTAAAAACCCTTCACAATATAACTCATCTACATTTCTGGTTTTATTTTAAATTATTCCTCTTCCATTACTTACTAATCTACTCAACTGTACTGCTAACTGTCCCCATAGACAACTTTCCACCTCCAGTCTGTGCATCTTTGACATAGCCTGCTTCCATCTGCCCCGTACTATTTCTAGCTTCTTTCAAATCTTAGCTCAGATACCACCTCTTACCTACTACTATTACCCCACCCAGTTATCTTCTCTCCCTTATGAAATTACCTTGTATTTATTAACTTGTGTACATATTGTACGAGAGGCAATGTAGCATATTAGAGAACTGACTTCAGAGACAGAAAGACCTAGGTTCAAGTCCCAACATTGGCATTTAAGAATATGTGACCCAAGGTGAGTCATTAAACCTCTTAACGCCCTCAAACTCTTTTGAGATTATATGAACAGAGCAGGTACATATCTACAACCATCTGGGGAATTTGCAATTGAGGAAACTGAGGCAGATGAATGTACTTTTTCAAGGTTGCAGAGCTAGTATCTGAGGCCAGATTTAAACTCAGATCTTTCTGACTCCAGGCCCACAGCTCTATCCACTGTCCTAAACAGCTATCTATAGCTACAGAGGCATAGAGATATTCAGTGACTTGCCCAAAATCACACAGCTAGTATCTGAAGCAGGATTTTAATTCAGGTCTTCCTCATTCTAAGATCAACAGTACCCACTGCATCAATTGAATGCCTTGTTTATCTAAAGAATGGGAGCAGTCATGTGAGCTAAGGTTGGAAAGGTAGGCTAGATCCTCAAATGCCAAGCCAAGAAATATGTCATTAGAGGGTTTCTGCTTTGAAAGCAGAGGTGTGCATTGGAAAGTATCATTGAGATTAGTTCATCTCACTGGATGGAGGAAGTCTTCTCCATAAGGTAATCTGAGGAACCCTAAAAAGGTTCTCCTTCCCCAAAATCTTCACACCACTCCCTTGATCTTCAATTGCTGGCATTCTAACTTAAGGAATTCTTCTATGTTATTAAAGTAATACAAATACTCCTCCAGTGAGGAACACATTAAGCTGCCTCAGCACAATTAGCACCTAAGGAGAAAATCTGATAAAATAATTAACACTATATGACATCTCTCTGAGGAGTAGGACCCTACAGAAGGAAGCATTCAACAAGCATGTACTGAAAGAGAAGTCAGGGGAAAAAGCAGGTCCCGCACACTGGCCAGGAAAGGCAGAGCTGAGTAGGACAGGCCTGTGGGTGTTTCTGAGTGGCAGAAGGGGAACTGGGTCCCTATGAAGTACCAGATCTAATTGGAGAGACAGAATGAGGGAGTGAGAACAAGGAGATGGTACCAAAGACACAGTTCACTCACAGCAAAAATTCTGCCTTCCTTACTCCCATTCCAAGCAAGAAAACTAAGACATTTATCACATAAAGTGATTCTATGTTAGTCTGGGTCTTAGTTTAGAAACAGTTCTTTGTCTCCTATACACAGGACATATATTCTTAGCTTAGATTTCCTTGCTTGTTCAAGTTCCTTGCTTTTTTTGGAAACAGAGATGGTGGAAGCCCTAGCTGTGTAATTCAGGAAATGGGGAAATGTACCAGAGGGTTTTATATAGCAGAGACTATAGCATCAGAAAAGGGACAAACCTTATTTGTAATTCCAATGGAATGCAGAGCCCTGGGGCTGCACAGAATGGTCAACTGGAGAGAGCAAATATTAACTTGGCTACCAAAAGCATCCTCCTCTTCCCTCCTTACCAACCACACAATTAGTCAGAGTTCCTTGACTTAAAACCTTTCTTTTAAGGCTTCTATTCCCTATTGCCCACATTTCAATGGGACACAAAGGACTGTTGACTTTATGGTAAAGCTATGGAGGTAAAAGAAGAAAAAAAAACAGGCCAAGGACTTTATTTTTCCTTATAAAATCAGAAATAGTTGTTGTATAATTTCCTAGTCACATAACTAAAGGCATGTGAATGACTTTATTCAGACTTCCCTCTAAACATTTAGTTTCATGCTAGCATGAAGTATGGAAAGTTTTATCCTCAAAGGATGCTCTTTCCAGAAAACAGTGAATAAAAGCTAGGAAGTGGTCAATAGAGATAACAGGAACCTCCTGGCTGCTTTAATTCTGGTGTTGGCCTCCACTAAAAGTTCTGGCTCCACTCCCAATGACATTCAGATGAAATCAAAAATGTACCACTGAACAGTAATAATTTGTTATCACCACTAACTCTCCTCTGAAGGGGAGAGGCAAATTCTACATATATCCAGCAAGGATGAGCTATTAGCCCATCCACACAGGTACCATACATCTTCCTTGATAAAGAATAAATATAAAAAAATACCATCTCATCAGATTGGGTGGTGATATGTAGTCTCCAGAGCAATGAAATACAAAAGATGCCATAGTCTGTCATCTAGTACTGACACCTAAGATACCTTGAAATAAAATCTCCTTTGCAGTTTTCTCTAGTGGTTCATTCATCAATAGCGCAATGTTTTCCCTTTCACTATATGAACCTTAACTTCTCACAGGGAAAAAATGAGAAAAGAAAGATTTAGGAAATGAAATGCAAGCCGTAAAGAAGAGAGAAAAAGTAACGTTGAAAAATGTGGCACAATCACAGTGGCAAATCCTCTGGAAATGCTAAGGGAGTGAGTAAGGAAGAGTAAATCATGGCTACTCTGCCATCTCCTTCCTTCCAGGCGTCATCTCCCATCTCCTCTCCTCCCCTCCCCCATCCCACTCACATCAAAACAGAATTTTAAAATCATGTGTGGGATTCTTTGAATCTCCTCTGGACATGCACGCATTTGCATGTGCTTTTAAGTTAATCACAGGTTTGACATCTTTAAATTCCTCCTGTAGACCACATCAAATTACTGCCTCTGCGCCTAACAAGATTAAAATTATTTTACATTGGTACAATCAAAAATCCATTCTGAACTTACCCCAGGATTAGTATAATTCACAGGCATCATGCCAAAGGAGGCCTGGATGCACAGAAGTTTGCAATGTTCTTTCCTCTCCCTTTCTTTTTTTAGTGGCAACAAAGCTTGTGCACCCACTTTAACGGCCAGAATTCACTCAGTGTATACAATCTCAGACACCAGTAAAGGAGAGGGGGGTCCTTGGTTTTCTACTGGCCTTTGATTTCTCATACATCATATGATTAAAATGTCTTTAAGGGATATCTAATCCAAACCCATCATCTTCAACCCACTTAATGACTCCAGTATCAAATGAACCTGAATAGTAACAATGATTAAAGACTAAAAGAGAGCATCGCTTATATTTTGCATCACATTGCAAAGTCCTCCTCTGATATCTCATTGTGGTACAGAGGTGATCCCAGGCTCTTCAAGGATGTAGCTCCCTAGTAGGTGCTACCAAGATACAAATGTTTTGAGAATGGGCCAATGATAGCCTGCACATCTGTGGCTGAAAGGTCTACCTTGCTAAGTTTGGAAAGGCTTGTCACCAGGTTAGCCACAGGGTAATGAATGTTTTGGTTGAAGCAATGTTCAAAAGTCAGCTATTAAAGTTGGAATGAATTGCAATGTGGGCTAGTGCATAAAATACCAGTGCCAATAAAAATCACAAGCTTGTGTATAGCATTGTGGGCATACGTACACTTTTCCTATGTTTATCTCCATCTAAATCTAGGTTGATAGGTGGGTAAAGATACACTCAGAGAAATATTAATTTTTTTCTTGATAGGACTAAAAAAGGGGATTTCCTATTCCTACTGAGGAAAACCAAGGAGCAAATGCCTTTTTCATTATAGGATCATGCATCTTAGACCTAGATGCAAAAGGAACCTTCTAGCTCATTCAGTTCAACCCCTCCATTTCAGACATGAGGAAACAGAAGTAGTCAAAGTACATGCCCACGATCACAAGGATCTGAAGCAATATTCAAATTCAGTTCTTTCTGACTCTAAGTCCAGTACTCTATCTGCCGTGCCATCGTCTCTCTCACGTTTGCTTGATGATCTGGTTCTGATTCAGCTAGGATGATGCTAAAGAGGTCAATTAGGAAACTAGCCTATGTCCTAACATTTTATTTTACTGCTTCAAATGTTACTTCCTATAAATGAAAGGAAACATGTAGGTGGAACTCTCCATCTGCTTGGCTTTCTCTTTTTACCTTCATGGAATCACGAGTTTGGGACCTCGGTTCCAACATTTGTTAGCTATTTGGACAAGAAGAAAGAGATGGTGGGCTGGTCACATGGGGAAGGCAAAAAGATGATGAATGTATAGTTACATCAGTCCAATAATGCTCCCACAATGTCAGAAGTAAGCTAGGAAAGCCTTCAGCATGTCAGATGCACTCCCCCTATAGAAAACTTACAGAAAGACATAGACAAGAATACCATGGAATGGTCAAGCATCAACAGGTGGTGATATGTATGCATCATTGGCAGGAACTCCCAGATAGATGAGTCATTTGATTTTCAACAAATGATAATCTAGGCACTAATTTCTTCATCTCTAAAATGGAGATAATCATGTTTATACTATCAACCTTAAGGGGCTACTGTAAGAATCAAATTAGATAAATGTATGATTTAAAAAAACTATAAATAACAAAATCATATTTATATATAATTCTATGTATACATAAATGTTCATGATTATTGATAAGTTCAGAATTTTAAAAGTTATTTTAGAAGCATGTAAAGCACTTTGCAATTTGATTATAAAGACATTATCAAAATGGAGTTATTATTATCACTATTATTATCATTCATTACCGAGACAGCCTGTTCTAGTGAATGAAGGATCTGAGAAGACCTGGGTTCAAGAGCTGTCTCTGATACATAATACTTGTGTGACTCTCAGCAAAATACTTAAACTCTTAGTGCCCCTCAAGCAAACCTCTAATACTATAAGGTATCAACACCCACAAGGTTTTTATTTCTGTGTCAATAGAGGAAGTTCCTCCCTAGGAGTGGATAAATCACAGTTCTGGACCAAAAGAGAAATATATAATTACAACAGAGCAAGAAATGGTAGGGTAAGCAATGTGCTAATCTTATCAGTAAACCAAGAGACTAAATACAAACCAATCAATCCTTTCTCTGGAAATTCTACCAATTACAGAGAAATAAACATGGAAGTGAGGCACCTGTTCCCAGGGCTTCCATGATACTGTCATACCTAAAGCCTCTTTTTCTTGAAGAACAAGCCTTCATAATCCAGAGCAAGACTAGAATTTTCAAGCAACCCAAAGCATTAATCAAGACATTTCCAACCCTGGGCTTTCCTTTGGAGTGTGACAGAGAATGATTTGAGTTATTTCCCTTTGCTCATTCTCTCCTATCCAGTGTGCAGATGCAGTTCTCTGGAGTGATAGCAAGCACTTATATCTTTGCTGAATTTCTCTTCTGATGCTAATTTAATCTACAAATACAAGGCCACCAGTAATCATCAGGTATAAGTTTTACATTCATACCACATAAATAGATAATCTCAAGTAAGGTATAAAGATAGGAAGACATATTAATACAGGCTGGATAAATTTGAAATTGCTTACCTTCTACCCCATACATACCTTTTCTTACCTCCACTGTCTTTACATCACAGTGCTATAGTTACAAATGGTCGCTTTAGTGTTAGAGGATCTAGGTTCAAATTTTGACCCAATTACTGTGTAACTTTGGGTAAATAATTTTACCTCTCTAGGTCTCTTGGGGGTTTGACCATTACAGGTGCCAAATAAATTGACTGCCTGGAAATTGTATATGAAGAAAAGTCACTTCCTCTTTCTGGCCCTCAGTTTCCTACTTTGTAAAATGAGAGGTCATCTTTAAGGTTCCTTTCCTATGGTTTCCAAATTGCCAGAACTTCTACATCTTTAGTTGTGAGAATCACATGAGATCATGTATGATAAATTCCCATAAAAAGTAGAAAGTAAAACGTAATTATCAGGAATTCAATTATCTTATTTAACTCTATTCAAATTGTATTCCAGTAGAGGACCCCACATATACTTGAAAGATTTCCCTCCTCAAACCACTTGGAAATACTGCACATAGGTTCATGATCTACAGGTTATATGAAATCACTAAATCACAGAATTTCATAATTGGAAGGGAACTCAGTGAACACCTAGTTTGATTGGTATTATAAAAATAATCCTTTCTTCTGAAAATTGCCTGTTAATATCCTTTGACCATTTACCAATTATGGAATGACTCCTATTTTATATATATAGTATATTATATATAAAATTATACACAAACATATGTTATAAATTTGTCTCAGTTCTTTACATAGTTGAGAAATGGGGCCTTTATTAAAGAAACTAGCTGTAAAAATTTTTTTCCCTGCTTTACTGATTTCCTTCTAATTTTGGCTCCATTGGTTTTGTTTGTCAAATGGTGAGAACTTTTTGAGAAAAGATGCAAGAAGTTGTGGAAATGACAAATACAAAATCTAATATATTAAGGGGTTTTTTTTGTTGGTTTTTGCCATTAACTGAGAGAAAATGATAAATGTGGAAGTCATTCTTAAATCAGTCATCTGTGTAGAGGCAAACACCAACTTATTAAAGACCAACAAGAGGGTGTGAGTCCACTCCCACCCCAAATCATCACTAAAGGTCTAGACATCTGGATTGAATCAATCAATCAAAAATAAACCAGATATGAATAAGCCCTTAATCAATGTGAAAGGGTCACAGAGGCCCTAAGTCATGGATAGAAGTAGATGACACCATGAAGAAAATATTTTGTGATTGACTGAAGGGAATCATTTGTGCCCTATGAGGTTATGTATGAAAAGTAAGCTAATCCAGGAGTTCTTTCATTCTAGGGGAGTGGAGAAGCAAAGAGTTTCTTGTCTATCCCCACCCTTACAAACCATGGTATCACAAAGACTGGGATAATAGCAAGCAATGTATTCAGAGGACACAACAAATACTAATAGACCCAGAGGAAGAGAGAGAGAGAGAGAGGGAGGGAGGGAGACAGGGAGAAAGAACACAAGCCAGCCACTGGAGTAAGTAGCTTCAAGGAGATTGACCCTATGTATCAGAGAATAAAGAATGTTAGCTGCAGACTCAAGAAATGAATTGTACCTTTCATGCATATGTGCCTTATTACCACTGTTCTTTTAGTTTAAGCCCAATGCTCTGTTGGAATCTATGTTTACTTGTGAGAAAATGAGTTGAAAACTTTTGGGGGGGATGTTTTATACTGACTGTATTTAGTATACATAGTACCTCAATAAATTTTGTTTAGTCATGTCTGACTCTTTGTGACTCCATTTTGGGTTTTTTTTCTCAGCAAAGATACTGGAATGTTTTGCCATTTCCTTCTGTAGATCATTTTACAGATGAGGAAATTGAGGCAAACAGGGTTAAGTGACTTGCCTGGGTTACACAACTAGTGAGTGTCTGAGGCTGATTCTGAACTCAGGAAGATGAGTCTTCCTGATTCCAAGCCTAGTACTCTATCCACTGTGCCCCAATCTCAGTAAATACTCTTTCTCAAAGCCAAGTGAAGTCTGACTGACAAATTGTTAATGGGTGGAACAAATCTATAGGTGCTCATGTGTGACAGTACTAGAAACCCCAGACACTTGGAGTTATGCCTTATAAGTCATAGTAGCCACTCTCTGCAGACTTTACCCGTTAACATGAGTGGGATTTGGACAAAGCTCCAGAAGAGGTGCTACATCAAATTTTATACAAAATAATCCCTCCACAAGCATTTATTCAGCATCTACACTGTACCAGTCACTCTGTTTGGTACTGGGGATACAGAAATAAAACTGAAATTGTCCTTGCACTGAAGGAGCATCATGGATGATATAAAACTATAATAAAAAATAAAAAATGAGAAACAAAATATGACCTGTAATTTAAGACAACTCCAGCATGATGTATTTACATAAAGTAACACCAAAAATAACAAATAGATGGAAAAATGACACAAATTATAATCATTTCATAAATAAATTTGACCAATGTATATAAGTTGCAACAATGAGGAAACCAAAGGAGGCTAAAAATCTGCCACAAACTATGAGCACCTTATTTCCTTGCCAAGTAGAGAGATAAGAGTTCAGGAGAAATAGTGCATCAAAATATAAATGTGCCCATTGAGTCTCATGGAGAAGAATAGTGGAAGATTATGAGCAGCATTGCCTCATAAAACATTAAGAATCAATGGAGGAAAAAACAAGTGGAAGGTAAAGCTTGGTAAGAGATTCAACCAAGCAAGGTTATCCTTAATGACATTTAAGGATGAAACTGGATGAGAATCATGGAATCATTGACTTAGAGCTGGAAAAGAGTTTCACTGTCACCTAGGCCAACCTCCTTATTTTGCAGATAAGAAAACTGAGATTCAAAGACATTTAATAGTTCAGGACAACAAACAAGAGAAAAATGGAAAATATCTGAAGAGTTCTCACCATCAGGGAAATAAAGCCACCATATTTGGATTCTATCATCACAGACTCCAACATGCTCTAGGAGGACTTGAAAATTGTGCTAAAGAAAGCGGAGTTGGGAAAAGTCCTTGGACTTGACCAAGTGTACTCAGAAGAAGTAAATTCTAGGGTTGACAATTTCAAGAGTATCAAGAAATTGATTCTATCTGACCCATCTTAGGTAAGGTGAAAAAAAAATCTCAGAGTAAACAGAGTCAAAGGAATGACCACTGGATAGGTCATCATCCACATTTCTCATTCTAAAGATGAGCAAACTCAAGTTCAGAAACATTAAAAAACCTACCCAAAGTCACACATAATTGATGGCAAAAGTGGAATTTGAACTCAGGTTATTTCTGATTCTAAAGCCTCTATCCACTATTCCATACTACCTCATGCCCCTTATTGTTCCCAATACACTCAAGATATATATATACATATGTGTATTTATACACATATACATATATATATACACACACACACACACACACACATATGCGTCAGTTTTTTTAACATTTCTTTAAGCAGTGGTAAGACTCAAGAGAAATACTTTGCAATTTGTATCCTAGAAAAGCCTTTTTCAACACCTTCACTACTTTCAATCTGAAAGGCACATTTATAGATGACATAAGTCAAAAAGTGCCAGCCTCAAGTGCTATACACATATTTCCTTTATGTTCTTCTTTCAAATATCTATTAGACAGAATAATGAAAATATTCCCACAAAAATCCTCCTCAAATATCAGAATTCAGATACATAAACATGAGCTACTGGGTCAATGTTTATAGCCTTGTTGCTGAAATGGCTCATTTTCTTGGCCTAACAATGCGAATGTATCATCTCTGCTCCTTTCCATCATTTCTCTCCTTGCCTATTCCAACTTAACCAAGGGCTAAAACTTTAAAAGGCAGAATTGTCTAAGGGCAAAAAGTCCTGGACAAAAAGTCAGGTAGAGACCTGGATTTGAGTCCCAGCTGTGGAACCCACTAGCAATGTGACAATAGCCAAGACACCTCATCTCTATAAACTTTAGTTTCCTCCTTTAAAAAAAATGGCATTAATGTTTGTAGTAGTAAGGCTTGCAGGGTACTTTGTAGACTTCCCTCAAAGTCAAAGATTCTTAACCTGGGATCCATGAACTTGGTTTTTTAAACATTTTGAAAACTGTATTTCAATGTAATTGGTTTCCTTTGTAATCCTCTTTACTTTATGGATTCAAACAATTATTCTGAGACGAGGTCCATAGAACTCATCGACTGCTAATAGGGTTCATGACACAAAAAAGGTTAAGAACTCCTGTTGTACAATCTTAAAGCATTATATAAATGTAAGCTATACCCACTACCCTTTGTTCATAATATGTTTGGAGAGAGCAAAGATTTTCCAGTGGAAATTGCCTGTTCCTGAAGACAATCCTAAGGGAAGTGAAACTCTTATAAGTTATGTCATATCATATCACATTATATCACATTGTATCATGTTATATATTATATCATATCATACCATATTATATTATATATTACATTATATTATATTGTTATATCATGTTATGTCATATTATATTGTATTGTATTGTATTGTATTATATTATTAACATCTTTTATGCCATCAAGTCAATCAGCAGACATTTCTAGCACTGTTTGTTGTTCTTGTTCAGTCATTTCAGTCCTATTCAACTCTTTGTGACCCCATTTGGGGTTTTCTTGGCAAATATACTAAAGTGGTTTGCCATTTCCTTTTCTATCTCATTTTACAGATGAGGAAACTGAGGCAAACAGGATTAAGTGACTTGCCCAGGATCACACAGCTAGTAAGTTTCTGAGGCCATATTTGAACTCAAGAAGATGAGTCTTCCTGACTCCAGGCCCAGTGCTTTATTCACTGCACCAACCTAGTTGCCCTCCTAGCACTATACTAGTTATCACAGGAGATAAAAGAGATGGAGAGACTGTCCCTCATCCGAAGTTTAGTTCTTAATCTATCATCATATTCTAAACTCAATCTGAGGGTCAAAAATGAAAAGTCTTTCAGGAAGTCATTGAGTTGACAACACTCTGGTAAACACAATTAATCAGCAAGTGGTATCTAGGGATACAAGGACAAAAATTTTAAAAGTCCCTGCCCTCAAAGGGTTTATACTCTACAATCAACTACATTTGAGTTTCTTAAACTGGCTAGTGCATTATTTATCAATTCAGCCTTTAATGAATATGTTCTTTGGAATTAGGGAGCGGCGATAGCAAATATGACCAATCAAGCAGCCATGTCCTAACTCTGGTATTTGAACCTGTTCAAGTCTCAAATTAGAGTTAATGTGTCAATAGAGAATATTGGATCATTACAGATCATTTAACTAGAGGCCCTAAGATTGAAGGGGAGATGACATAGCAGAGAGAGAGACACAGCAGAGATGTTGGCTTAAAAAAATAGTCATTTCATTTTTAGTTTCTAATTTACACATAAAATGAAAAGCTATCAATTCACAGTGGTGGAACTAATGTGCAGAATTTCTGTGGCTAAAGTTGAAGATAATCACAAGGAAATAAGGCCACAGAAACCCTCTGGGAAGTTCAAATATAGAGGGAGACAGACACTGGCTTCGAATACAAGAGACACTCAAGCTTACACAGTTACCTGGCCTCACACTGATTATCCTGACAACCCTACTCAATATAGCCCAGACGTATTGTAACCACCAATGGAGTCAAAACTTCAACCCTCCAAAAAGATATGACTGTATATCAAACATAGGTTTGGAATGCCATTATGTCTTGGCATCGAGCCCTTCTGGCTAGATAAGCCAGTGATCTCCTCTTTCCCATCTGTGATGAATGGGTACAGAAGCGTACGTTGGCATGTAGTCTCACACCAGAAGGCCTCCCAGAACAACCGAACTAAGAAAGCAGTTTACATAAATTAAAAGCGGGTTCCGACCTTTTCTTTGCCCTGAATGCTGGCTGATAACAAAGGGCAAGCAAGAACTGTGTTTACCCTCTCCAAAGATTCCAGAAAATTCCCTGAGCTACTAAAAATGCAGGGAGGAATGCGTAAGTCAGACCAGACTGAGAGGCAAAAAGAAAAGCAGGACAAGCCACAAGCATCAGGACTCTGGTAAGGATTTCACTACAGACCAACATGAAATGGAAGGAGCCTTGGAGATTATCTACTTTCATTTTACAGAGGAGGAAACTGAGGCAAACAGGGTGAAGTGACTCGCTCAGGGTCATATAGGTAGTGTCTGGGGCCAGATTTTAACTCTGAAAAATGAGTTCCTGATTCCAAGCCCAGCACTCTATCCACTACACCACCTGGTTGCTTTATATCCCCTACTTTCAACTGTATAAGATCTTCCTACTTGAAGGTAGGAACTATTCAATTTTTGAAGACTTTTATTTGCCCAGTGTCTAGTAATGTCTTATACATAATAGGTGCCTAACAAATGTTCCCTGCACTGAACTTAAGCATTCTGCCCAAAGTCATATCTCTCTTTTGTCCTTGTAACATTCTACTTTGTATTGTATTATCTCTCTATATTTCATATGCCCCTCCTCTCACCTGTATAAGATTTTCCTCCTTGAGGGCAGGAACGACGTAATTTTTAAAAAATTTATTTGCCCAGCACCTAACAATGCCTTACACATAGTAGGTGTTTAATAAATGCTTTCTAAATTAACCTTTATCATCCTGTCCAAAGTCACACATTCAGGTTGAAAAGATGTCAGCATCAGTATCTAATCTGATGGTGTTATCTACAGTATTTGTTCAGGAAATATTTTACCTTAGACCAGACCAACTGACTAAATTCGCAGAAGGACTTTCTCTGTTTACTTAACAGGGATAATGATAACATCTTGTTTCACTAACTTGTATATATGGATTTCCTTATTCCACCAGCTTAGTCCTTTATCAAATATTAAGCTGAATGGATTCCATCTCAAAGACAAGGTTTCACACAGCCTGGCAGTTCATAAATTTAATTTTCATTCTCTCGTTTCACATTTGTTTCACCAGAGAGCCGAAGCCTCAGGAACATATAACTGCAGTAGTAGGTGAAAACCGATGGCTTTGCCTAAAGACTTAATAGAGTATTTATCTTTCTGACAGTAGTGAAGGCCTGCCCGTGATGACAAATCAGCTGGAGAAAGATTTGTGAAACCACTCCCAAACCCGATATGGAAAATGATCCTCCATAAGGTCTGGTTTCAGCTTATATTTGCTTCTTAAATGTTTGATACTCCCCCTCAGACTCTTTGCATTTCTACCTTAGAATAGAATCCAGTTGGGGTTTTTTTTTTTCAGTTCATAAATAGTATATCCTTAGAACCTGATTACAATAAAAGAAAAAAAAACCACCACCAGAAAAATTAGTTACTGAGATGTTTACTATATAAACGTCTTAAGGGAGGCAGTAAAGCAGAAAGCTCACCGAAGAGGCAGAAGACCTGGATTCAGGATCTGTCTTTTGACACATGATACCTGTGTTACCCTGGGCAAGTCCCTTACCACTGAGTGCTCCAAACAACTAGACTGGGACTCTAAGTTGTAAAGTAGTGACTGATCCATATTGGGTGAAGGAGTCTCTCCTTAACATTGTTTCCAAATCAAGAAAATCAGAGGTTCTAACAAAACAAAACAAAACAAAACAAATCAGCCTCGAGGAAACAATTTTCTCTACTAGAATAATAGTTAATTCAATTTAAGGAAGATAAAGAAAATTATTGATTGAAATGAATTAAAAGCAACCTCCCTGCCATTACCCACATCTATATTTATAAGGCTACACACACATACACACACACACACACACACACACACACACACACACACACACACACCTCTCTGAAACTTTTGCCTACTTACCAGCAATTAGAGCCAGGCTAGATAACAGTGAATCCAATCTACTTGAATCTGCTGCCAACTACCTGCAAAAGTTCCAAGATTCAGACACTATCTCACCCTACCTGATCACAATAATTGAGGGATGGGGTCATGCCAACCACACCAGGTGAAGAGTAGGAGGGCTCATTTAAGCCACTGGGTACACATACCCAGTCCTTGAAATGGTTATCCTAGTCAGTTATTACTGTATCAAATCTCCCTTTTTCCTGGAAGGATACTGAGGACATCACCAGGAAACAGAGCTTTCAACATATACAATTCAAGGTGGTATCATGACTAGAGTGCTGGATCTGGAGACAGGATGACTTGAGTTCAAATCTTGCCTGACACTTACTAGCAGTGTGACCTTGGGCAAGTCAACTAACTTCTTCACAGGCCATAAAATGAGGTTGGACTCGATGACCTCTATGGTCCCCTCTAATTCCAAATCTGTTAACATTATCTATATTCTATTTTAGTTTTTCTTGTTAAATATTTCCCAATTGCATTTTGATTTGGTTCCTTAGGGGCTCTGCACTGACCATTAGAAGCTGGAAGACACCTTAAAGATCAAATAATTCAAGGTCTTTTTTATTTTTCACATGAATAAACCGAGGGCCAAAGAAGTTAGTGACTTGCCCAAAGTCATAAAAGAAATAAGAATCAGAGGTAGAATTGCAACCTAGATCCTCTCATTTAAAATCCAGGACAAGTATCCTGTTTCACTCCAAAAACACACTCCAAGCTTCTGTCCATTGACCTCTTTCCTTCTTTTTCCTTCTTTCATTTACATCAGGAGCTTAAATTGTTATGTCTCTACAAGTGTCTCTCAAATCTAGCCCCTCTCCAGAGTTTTGGTCCCATATTTCTACCTGCTTGCTTAGATATCTCCATCAAGAGGGCCCAAAGCCACTTTAGACCCAACTCATCTAAAATTTACCTCATCTTTTCCCTCCCTTAACATCTAGAGGCATAAACAATTTAATATTTTTTATGGAGAGATTCTATTTTTTTCCAGAATGGTTAGACCAAATCACAGATACACAATGCCAGTCTTCCCACAGACCATCCAACACTGAATTTTCCCATCATTGCCAGTGTGATAAGCATAGAAACTAGGCCTTTGATTTTATGGGGATAGGGAACTCCCAGGACAGGAAAGTCTCTCAACACATTCTCTGCCACTTACAGTCTTGCAGAATTCACTCAAAATTTAAGTGACTCACCCTGGGTCCCCTTACCCAGTATGTGTCAGAAGCAGACTTGAACTCATCTTCCCAGCTTCAAGGCTTGTTCTCCATGCACTGTGCCAAGTTGCCCCTTTTGCCAATGTGATAGAGATAAAATGCCACCTCCATCAAATGCAGTTGCTTTCATTTGCATCTTTCTATTAGCAATGTACACTTTCCTAGGCACCAAAGGAAGGTCATAAGATTCAGGAAGAAGTCATTCAAAACAGTTATTTCTCTTCCTTACCACTGATACAGAGATACAGGTTGTCATGGAAATTCTTCCCCCAAGACATTTAAAAATAAAACAGCTATCTCTCTGCCTCCCATCAGCTAAGTACTAGCTCTAAACCACCCATACTTTTCCACAGGTGGTTTGGGATAGGTTAGGAAGGTCCTGGACTAACAGGACTGATTTACCCCCTTTTGTTTCGATCTACTAAGTAGCTAAGAGCACTTTAAAAACAGGACTTTCTCTTGGATGTATTTCTTTCCTATTCCACTGGCCAAAACCAGACTTTTACTTTGTATTCAGACTGATATTCACAACAGTCATATTTCCCTTTTAACCCTTTTGCCTCATCTAATTTTTAAAGTCAAATATGAAAGTTTAGATTCAAAATCCTTCGGATCAAAGCAGGTGGCTTTTTCCTCATTGGGAAACATTTTGCTTTTCATGCATTCATGGACAAAATGAATCCTTAGTCAGTTTATTTATGCTCGAGAGAGGAAAATGGCTACTATGGAAACAATTTACTGAAGCAATGACGCAAAGTGGGAAAATTCTGAAACACAGGAAAAAAAACTCAAGAAAACGTCAAAAAACATGATATTGTTATCATGAGAACAAGATCAATGTGTCAACCAATTTTACAGCACCCAAAAGAGATTTTTACCCTCTTTTGTTGTTTTAATCAATTCAGTTCAATAAACATGTATGAAATGCCTACTTTGTGTCAGGCACTGTGTTAAGCTCTGGGGATACAAAAAGAAGCAAAAGTCAGTCCCTGCCTTCAAGGAGCTTACAATCCAATGTGGATGACAACATGCAATCAAATATATATAAAGTTATATACAGGATAAATAGGAAATAATTAACACAGGGAAAAAACTACAATCATGAGGGATTAAAGAAGGATTTCATATAGTATGTCTATTTTCACACTAAAGTTTGGTCTCCATAGAGGGAGGGCAAGTTTGTTTTCCTTTACAACTTAAGCTTAGTTCTCTCTCTCTCTCTCTCTCTCTCTCTCTCATACACACACACATATATGTATGTTGTTTTTATCCTGCCATGGTACAGGATACAGTAAGCAAAAATTACACACCCACACACTTCATATATTTAACCTCCTCTAACCCACTAGTATTCAAAGCTGATTTTGAAATAGGTATAAAAATAAATCATAGAGGCAGACCACCACTCAGGTTTGCTTTTTGTTCCTTCACAAACAATTCAGGAATTACTGTCTCCTGTAATTAAATCATCTTATGGTAACCCATGTTCACCATACTGTTCCACTCCATCGGGAGTGTATCTCTATGTAGGATTAGAGCAATTGGAGGCCCTAGGCCCTCTCCAGGAAGAAGGTTCATCCTCAAGTTAGTGGCCATTGAGAACTTTCTTTAAACTGGATCATATTTCTTAAATCACACCCCAGATTTAACTATCTCTCAGACAAGGGTTCTGATAAAACCAGAAATATTTCTGGCAGAAGTCTCCCCTCTATATTTCTGGATTGTGCAAATGTGCCCTGAACAAACTAGTTGTTGAGTATCTACACAATAGGTCTGTAGCATTTGACCATGAGATTGTTTGTCCTGTTATGATTTTTGCATGAAGTCACCCAAGAGGTGACTAAATGACTGTGGGAGCTGCTGACTCCAGGGTCAAACCACCCACAGGAATTGAATCTCTTCTCCCCTTCACCAGGCAGCCTCTCTAGCCAAACCTCATCCAGAGGTGAAGGAGATGACACAGAAAGAATGCATTATAATGGTCATTTTGGCTCAAAGGAATAGTACTAATAATAACAGTCAAAATAATAATAATTGTGCAACTGTTGGCATTTGTGTAATGCTTTACCTACATAATCTCTAGTGATATTCACAACTACCCCGGGAGAAAAGTTATAGTGGTAATCCATCCATCCATCCATCCAACTATAGATGTGTGTACATTTTTATCTGTACCTATAAGTTGTTCAGTCATTTCAGTCATGTCTGACTCATTTTGGGGCTTTCTTGGCAAAGATACTGGAGTGGCTTCCCATTTCCTTCTCCAGATCCTTTTACAGATGAGGAAACTGAAGCAAACAGGGCTAAGTGACTTGCCCAGAATCACACAGCTAATAAGTATCTGAGGTTAGATTTGAAGTCACAAAGATGAGTTTTCCTGATTCCAAGCCCAGGGTTCTATCTATTGCATCACCTAGCTATCAATATAGATACATGTACATATATATGGATACACACACACATACAAACACATATATTGTGTATATTGTATATATACACATTTACACACATTATGTATTACATGTATATATATAAACACACACATATATTGTATATGTTGTATATATACATACATATGTATTGTGTGTGTGTGTATTATATATATATAACATATATATAATATATATACACACATATATACATACACACATATTAAACTGGTATACAATTTACAGTTGAGCCACAAAGAAGCTAAATGGTTTTGCCCAAAATCACCTGACTATTAAGTGGCAGAGTTAATGTTGGAATCCAGCTCTTCTGACTCTTAATTCAAAATCATTTTCATTATAGCACAGCTGGATCCAATTTCCCCTTCATACCACTTACCTGTTCAACTAATGGAAGTAATTTGTAGGGCCAAGGGCAAGTTACATTTTGCCCGCTGAGACTCCCTTTAACCCTTCCAAAAATGTATTCCCACTTTATAGATGAGGAAACTAAGGCAGATAAAAATTAAGTAATTTTTCCAGGATTCGCACAACTTTAATAGACAGATATGAACTCAAATTTCCTGACTCGAGGTCCAAGTAGGTCACTTAGCTGCCTCATTTTGTTAATAATGTTTAGATTTAAAGACTTCACTATTTGTATTAATAGATAAATGATGGGGATTCTAGAACTCTCTTATAACTCTATGATCTTCAGCAAAAATTCATTTCACTTCCATGTGTTTGTTTTCTGACCCATAAAACAAAGCTGATGAGTCTGACCCCTATCACATATCAACTGAAGCATAAGTCTGGACACAGGAAATAGTTCCATGTGTGCCAGGAAACAAAAATAAAATAAAATTGTGGTGTCTGGGAGTAACACAACAGGATTTCCTCTCCTCTCTTCTTCTGTGACATTAGGGTCTTCAATATTCTGAACTTTCCTAACGAGCACAGATCTGACCAGCTTCTTTAAATAGCTGGGTGGGACAGTTGGTAGAACCCTGGGCTTGGAGTCAGGAAGATTCAAGTTCAAATCTAGACTCAGATACTTACTTGCTAAATGACCCTGGGCAAGTCACTTAACCGCTATCGGCCTCAGCTTCCTCATCTGTAAAATGGGAACAATAATAGTATATACCTTCTGAGGGTTGTTGTGAGGATTAAATGAGATAATTTTGGTCAAGTGCTTTGCAAACCTTAAAAATGCTATTAAAATACTATTACTATTATTATTATAACGCAAAGAGTTGAGCATCACTGTCCTCAGTTGTAACTGAAACCCTTTTTTTATGAGATCATTCGCCACCAAAAGCATTCAAAGTAAGACCAATGATCGTAAGTGCAATCTTGTTCCCATAATGCACAGGCTCAAGCAGAACTTTCATTTATTCTCTGATACATGAGAAAACATAGCAAGGCCATTCAGTGCTAGAGGTGTGATGAGAGAAATGTAAGTGGGGATATGAAGAATGTGGGACTGTTTGAATAAAGTATTTGGAATGTGCAAGTCTTAGTGGTAAGTCCCTTAGTAGGAAAGTCCCAGTGGTATGGGGCAGAGAAAGAAGGAAGGTCCTTGGAAGGATTAGCTAGGTACCCAGAAGCCAGAGCCAAGGAGTTTGTCCTGACACCTGCCCGTGGACCCAGCTTAGTTGTCCATAGCTGAAGACAGTCTATCTATAAGCTCCAAGATACCCCTTACAAATGAAGGTAATTTAAAGCAGGTATTATTAACTTTTTTGGGGTTATGAACCCCTTTAACTTCCTGATGAAGTCTATGGGACCATTTCACAATAATGTTTTTAAATATGTAAAATGAAATACATGGAATTTAAAAAGAAATCAACTATGTTCAAATACAGTCATAAAAATTTTATTTTTTTGAAGTTCCTAGATCCCAGATTAAGAACCCTTAGCAAAGTTTTGAGAAATACCTTTTTTTTCTTTTGTTAAGTGTTGAGAGCCCTACAAAGGTCTTTCAGACAAATTCCATTATTCTCTGAGTTCTTCTAAACCTGCAAATTTAATACTACACATGTTGTGGCATATTCTGCCAAGGCCCAAGCTACTTGCCAGATATAAATACAGGGAGGTCAGCGCAGCTGTTGTTATGCTCTTCCCATCTCCCCTCCTTTGCACATGACTGTGGCCTCCCCCAGGAGTTTTAAAGAAAGTCACTGGATGGGCTAATTCAGCAAATTGAACTACCAGGTCTGTTCAGTATCTCTGGACTGCAGGTCTCCACACCTTAAGCAGAATTCATTCTTTTCTTCACTTAAGAGACAAAGAACTGCCATAAATAAGCAACTCCAAAACAATTCATGCAGCATCCAAGAACTCACTCACTAGTCCACATCCAGGGAGAAACTGACATTTCGGTGGTGGTTGGATAACCCTTCTTCCCCCAATCCCAAAGAGAAAATGAGAAAAGATAAAATAGAACCAACTCATTTTGCCTTGAGCTCTTTAAGCCTACTTCAGAGAAAGCAAGAAAAAAAATAAAACCATAACCATTTCATATCAATTGTCAAGACAAAATATTTCTTTCTCTCCTATTCATGCTCTTGAAGGAAAGAGAATATGGGCATGTTCTGAGCTGGCCAGAAAAGCAGTGAGGTTTTGTATATGGGCAGAAAGACCTTGGTTCAAGTGTGGCTTCTATAACATCCTTGTTGGGTGACTCTGGACAAGTCAATCTATCTCTCAGTACCCTAGGCAACTCGAAAATTACAATTTACAGAGGAGATGCTGATGTGCTCTGGGAGTGTGGGTTTCTTCACTGAGAGTTCTCCATGCCAAGGGAAAAAACATATCTAGACTAAAAAACAAAACAAACAAAAACTAACTTAGTAATTCACATTCAGGTATTCCAGGATCTTAGTGTTTTATAAAATTCATTAACTTCCATTTTGCTTATGGAAAAAAAGTAAGGCACAAAGAAGGCAAATATCCAAAAAACAAGCCAGAGACAAATTTATGGCCACAATTTCCTGTTGTCCACTGTCAGAAGGCTCTAAGACCACTAGCCTTTGCCCTACCAGCAATGCATGACAGAGGACAACTCCATGTTTCCCAGAAACATACTGTATGTTAACTACCCCCTACCACTACCACCACCCAAAAGAGATGAGCCTAGAGAGAAGAGATAGAAGAAAGGATAAACAGCTCTGAAAATGTTTGTACCCTAGCTTCAATTCCATATACAATGCTCTATTATCTATACTAACAAAGAGGGGAGGAGAAGCAGAAAATTCCTAATAGATAATTCCCAAATCACTGATGTTTGCCTTGTGAGTATAATGTATGGTTTATTTTGGCAGCGAATTTACCTTCCCAGTTTTATTTTGTTTAGACTAATGTTAAAATTAGCATCTGTAGCTTAGCCTCCTATCAGCTGTTGGTCAGGGAAGCGGCCCTCCTTCCTTTGATAAGTGGAAAAGGGAAGGTAGCCAGGAAGTAAAAAAGTCCTGTAGATAAACCCAAAGTACAAAACCTGTGCTCAGATAATTGAATTTGCTGGACATGCTTAAAAAAAACATTCTCAGGCACTGTACACATGTAAAAATAGATGCTATATGGTCCATGCTGAGTTTTTTTTTTTTTTTTTAAGAAATAAAAACATCTTGCATCAAGGCAAAAATCTGTGAATGGCAGTGTTAACATGCTTGATAACTACATTAACCTTTTCCCTTGGGAGTTATTTTTTAGTGTAACACACTTGTCAAAATGTCATAGTATTAGCTTGCCTCTCCCATATCCACCCACCAATACTGCTCAGCTGTAAAAGAAAGAGCAATAATTAGACTAGGAAAACAGCCACAGAAAGAGGAGACAAATAAGCACTCCAACCCTGACGATTTCATCAGGGAATTTCCAAGCAAGTCTTCTACACGGAAGCCCCCTGAAAGAAAAAGAGGCGGAAGCATGCAGAGATTTGTTGACCGCTTTCCGTGGCCTCTTCCAAGACAGTGATGACAAATAGTTACATTCCAGAATCAGCTCCAGAAGCTGACATTCAGGAACCTTGAGGATTAATTATACCTAATGAAGCCTACATTCTCCTTGCACAGTTAAACCCACCTCCCCACTACAAATACCTTTGACCTTTCTTTGCCTTCCACACTCTGGAATGTCTTCACCTAGGCTGGGTTGAAGGCTAGCCCTCCTCCCCATTTCCACCCTGAAAGAGTCCTGTCAGCCAGCTAATTCAAATGGGATCTCAATTGAAAATGAATAAAAAATAAGTAAAATGGGAAAGGGCAAGGGTGATGCAGATAAGATTGGAGCCCACGTTTCCAAACATATTTAAGAAGGTAACGCCTGGCAGGCCACAGACTAATAGAACGGGTTGCTGACAACACAATTTATTGCAACTGCACATTAATGAGACAATAAAAACCTTTGGGGAATCGGCATGCACAGTGTAACACCTGCAACAAAAGCATATTACTCGCCGCTATAAAGGCCGCTGATTGAATTTCTAGCAGCATTATATGGAAGCATCAGTGTGTTTGCCAAACAGTGCAAGTACGTATTCAGCAACGTGGAAATTTAACCATTAGATACCCTATGTGCACATCAGAAAGCAACCACGGTAACAGATCAGATATAAACCAACAGATGGATGGATCCACGGACACTATTTCTCTACAAAATGGCCTCATTAAATATCAACATGTTTACTAGAAAGAGAAGACTACAAATTGCCTCCCCTCCTCCACCACTCCTATAATCAATCTTACACTCGGTCCAAATCAACACCACCCAAGCCATTATGAGCTAGATGGTATAGTGGATAGAGCCCAGGCATGCAGTCGAGAAGATCTGAGTTCAAATCCAGCCTCAGATGCTTACTAGCTGTGTGACCCTGGGCAAGTCACTTGACTTATTTGCCTCAGTTTCCTCATCTGTAAAAGAGCTGGAGAAGGAAATGGCAAACCACTTTAGTATCTCTGCCAAGAAAATCTTAAATGGGGTTACAAAGAATTGGACACAACTAAACAACAAATTTCTTATTATTTTCTGTATATTATTATGTATACAACACTGAGTTAAGTATCAAAGGGTATGCAATATAAGGTATGAGGTATGAGAGCCACATAATGGATTTGAAGTTAAAGGGCCTGGATTCAAATTCCAGTCCTGCCCCTATGTCTGGGAACTTAGGCAAATCACTTGATATCTCTAGGACTTGGTTTCGTCACCAATAAAATGAGGTAAGACTTGAGCTCTGAATTCCCTTCCAGCTCTAAATCTGTGACCCTAACCTAAGCACCAAGGTAAGAATGCATAAGGTATGTTTGAGAAAGAATAGTGAACAGAGCAATCTGGCCAGAAAAAAGGGAGAATTTTAGAAAAGAGAGGTTGAAGCCGGATTCCAGAGATGTTTAAATTTGGAATTGATCTTACGGATGATGGGAATCCGTTAAATCTTCTAAGTAATAAGAAACATGATTAATGACTTATTTTAGAAAGATTGATAATAAAGTGGCTAAAGTCTTCCACTAAATTCTTCTTCTGACTCCTCAGAGTGGTATAGAGGTGAACCTGGTTTCTCAAAGGCTATGCCAATGGAGTACAAATTCTGACAGGTCTCACCAAGTTAGAAAGGATTCAAGTGCGGGCCTGGTGACTGATTATAGGCCTTTCATCTAAGGATCAGTAAAGCTAAGTTGGGAGATGTAAAGAATTTTTCAATACAAGTGACTCTAAGACCATCCATTGAATTGAAGAAAGGTCATCATCTGCATCAGTGTAGGAAGTATTCACATCAATGGAATCACAAGTGTTGAAAGTAGAAGGTGGCCAAGTAAAGGATAAAATGGGAAAGACAAAGGACTAGAGACATAAAGACCAGTTAGAAAATTACTGAGAGTCCAAGTACGGGTTGACGAAGGCCTGGAGGCGGATAGTAACACTATTTCTGGAAAGTTCCAACCATGTTTCACATGCCTTCCTCCTCTACCACCACCTACTTCACAACTCCCTCATCAACCTTGTCTACTCCTACAATTCTAGAACCATGAATCACAATCAACTAAATTCTGGCATTGTTCCCGGATAGGATGTGTCAATCCACTTCCCTGTGTCTCTACTCACTGCCCCAGTAACTTTCAGGATTCAAGTGTCCCTCTGCTGTCACCACTTTCCTATGTATGTTGTTGCCCCTAATTAAAATGTAAGATCCTGGATGGTAAGGGAACTGTCTTGACTTTTGCATTTGTATCCCCAATGCTCACCAAAGTTCTTGGAAGATAATGAGTGTTTTTTCATTCATTCATTCACCAGTTCCTTTAGATTCAGGTTGTTTTTAGTTGAGAAAGCTATCTCCCACATTTTTTTGGATAAGGTTGGCATGCTACTTAACCCCAACTTGTCCTTCACAGATACTCAAAAAGCTTATTTTTATAATATTGTATTTAATTCAAATTGATGCCCTATCCCATCCCCTAATAACTGTACCAAATCTTATCCCTTTTTCTTCCCATTTCCCACATTCTCCTCTGTTACCTACATCTTCAGTTTCTCCTACCTTACTAAGATCAAAACTATGGCTTGTGAGGTTTCTCAGACCTTTCTCTCCATTCAGCAAAAGTTTATATCATTTCTACTCATCCTTTCCTTTATCTTTTTTCTAAGAGGTAATCCTATTCTTTTCTAATAATAATAGCTAATGTTTACATCGTACTTGTTACGTGCCAGGCCCTGTGCTAAGCACTTTAGAATTATTATCTCATTTGATCTTGACAACAATCCTGGGAGGTAGATACTATTATTATACCCTCTTTATATATAAGTAAACTGAGGCAAACAGAAGTTAAGTGACTTGCCCAGCATCACACATCTAGAAAGTATCTGAGGCTAGATTTGAACTCAGGTTTTCCTTACTCCAGGCCCAGCACTCTATCCACTGTACCACCTACCTGCCCAAATTAACTCTTCTATGTGTTTGACCCCATTCTTATTTCCTCCAGAACTTTGTTCCATCAATCATTTCCCTTTCTCAAGTATTTTTTTTTATAAATTCTCAAACATTACCTCACAGAATGAGATAATTTTATAAAACACTTAATACAGTACCTGACTTGTAGGCACTATGTAAATATTATTATTTCATCTTCTTCACCTCTGTTCCATATGTCCATAAAAATAGTCGAGTGTCTATAATCCCAAAAGTTTTTTTTTAAGTATTTCATTTACCCTATTATCCCAATGAGCTATTTTCCCATTTTTCTCTTTGCTTCTGCTGCTCAATTTCTTAAAAGTTATCCACACTAGATGCCTCCACTCTCTTTCTAATCACTCTTTTCAACCTCTTGGAAATTTAGTGTTCATGCCCATTACTCTTTGGAAATCATTGTCTCAAAAGGTCACAATTGATTCCTTTTATAGACAAATTTAATGGATGGTCCTCACCCTTCTTTAACATTCATTAAAACTTTCTCGTCCTTTGACTTCTCTGAATCTACACTCGTTTCCTTTCCTACCTTTCATTGTTTCTTTCTTTGATTGCTTTTCTCCACTCTTTAAGGTGTCTACTTCCCTAAGACTCTGTCCTCATCCCTTCTTTTCTCTCTGTGGAATTTCTCCTTTGGTAGTCTCATCCATTTCCGTAGAGTCAGTTATCACCTTTTTGTAGATGGCTTCTAAATCTGCCTATCTGCCCAGGCATCTCTTGAACTCAAGCATACATGTCTAATTGCTTGGTGGACACCTAAGCTTCAAAATATCTGAAAAGACCAACTCATTCTGCAAATGACTTTCTGTTTATGTGCTACTAAATACCCAGTCAGCCACATTCAAAATCGTGATGTTATCTTCCTCTTCTTCTGTAAGAAATGGAGAGAAGGAGTTACTAAATCCTGCCCCTTCTCCCTCCACAATAATTCTTATATTCATATACTCATAAGCCCTTAGATTTGGAAAGTAACTCAATAGCTTTCATCCCCAACCTAATCATGAATCTCAACTGCAGCACCCCAAAGAACCTGGTCTCTGTTTAAAGAGTCATCTTTCTATTCCCATTGTAACTACAAAAGTATGCTTCTCATCATAACCTACTTAGACTGGAATTATCTCCAGTTCCTTCTCATTTCAATTGTGGGATCATAGATTTAGAGGCAGAAGGGACAGGAGCACTGGATTTGGGAATCAGAGGACTTCATTCTGAATCCTAGCTCAATTGTTTCCTACCACTGTGACCTTGGAATATGAAATCACTTCATATGCCTTTGGCCCTTGGTTTCCTCATCTATAAAATCACGAGATCAGATTAGATGATCTTTAAGATCCCTCCCAGCTCCAAATCTATGGTGCAATATTTTATTTTACATTTTAATTTATTTTCAATTGTCAGAGATTTGTTTGTTTGTTTCTCTCTCATCTTCCCTCAATCTCAGAGCTGAGGATGAGGGGTGGGGGGAGAGAAGAGGAATGCAAAACCTTGGATAAAAAATAAATAAATAAATAAGCACAGTCAAGCAAAACAAATTCCCACATTAGCCTCATCCAAAAATGTGTGACACGCTTATCAATTACTCCTCAGTCTTGAGGTGAGCAGCAATTCTTCACCACCAATATTTTGGGTCTTCTGGAATTGTGGTTGATTATTGTGTTGATCAGATTTCTTGTTTTTCGGAATTGTTCATTTTTATAATGCTGGCATCTAGGCAACATGTGGATAGAGTCCCAGAACTAGAGTTAAGACGACCTGATTTCAAATCCAGCTATAGACACTTACAAGCTATGTGACTCTAACTGCTGCCTGCCTTGGTTTTCTCATCTGTAAAATGGCATCTACCTCCCAGGTTTGTTGTAAGGATTAAATATAAATAATTATAAAGTGTTTAATATAGTGCCTAACACATACTAAGTAATATATAAGTGTTAGTTATTAATAGTAGTATAGATTTTTCTGGTTCTGATTTTTTCACTTTGCATAAGTTCATACACTCTTTCCCAGCTTTCTCTAAAACTATCTTTCTTCACAAGTCACTTAACCCCATTGCCTAGCCGGAAAAAAAAAAAAGAAAACTATCTTTCTTCATTTTTATTATTTCTTAATTAAGCAACATTTATAATCCCCTAGTGTTTAACAGTGATCTTTAAGAAGTAATTTAATGAATGGTTCTTACCTGCATCTTGCTATTTCTAGCACCTAGCTTAGGAGTGTGAACACAGACGAGCTTAATAAATGTTGTTAAACACTTTTATAAAGAACCAAATTTAGGGCAATATTTCAAGTAGAGATGGGGAAATAGATCACAGATGAGAAATCTCCCTTCTTAAGGTTGCCAGAGGATATTTACTGAACTTTTCAAGAGGTTTTCAGAATGACATTGCAGTTTTGATTTTCTGTATTTTTATGTAGTATTCCAAAGGTCAGCAACCTTATAAATGGCCCACTGCTCATATGAAGTTAGACCTCAGCACTGCTCTGGATGCTAATGGCCCCTAAATACATCACACCAAAGAAGCGGCTCTTACTGGTAACCAAACTTTGACCTTGCTTTTAAAACAGCTGGCAGGGCCCTGTGTAAAACCAGCTTAATAATCTGTTGACATGGCTGTGCTCACATTAACAATTGCAATGGATTTTAAAGGAAGCTAATCTTACCCTAGGTTCCTTCTACAAATGCCAACAAGAACTGTTTTTTTTTCTTTTTCTTTTTTTTTTTTTAAACTTGTAGGTTTATTTTGTGAACTGTGCAAAATACAGAAGTTCTTACATTCCCATTTTAAGACTGCTAGGATAGAATGGTTAGATTTGAACAATGGGGACAGGGCTCCTGCTATGTATTCAAGCTGCTCAGAGGAGATTTCTTTAGTTGTAAAGATAACATTTGAATATTAAAAGTCATAGGGTCACTCAGTATGATTAACTCAGATTTTTCTCTGATAACAGAATGAAGACCAGCTCTGAAACCAGCTTTCCGCAGATTTACATCAAAATGTTTAATACAGATACAAAGACATGTCTCTGATCCTTTATGTAATACTGATTAGTTTTTTTTTCTGATTAGTTTTTGAAAGACACATTCACATCATTTAAGCATGTTATGGTACAACACTTAAAAAGCAGTATGGGACAGGTTGGTCTTGAGTGGAGTTTTTACACTGAGTTCTCTACAATAATAAAAATCATACTCCTAGATCAAAAACAAAAAAGAAAAACCATAATAGATACAGAAGACAGTAGCTCTAAACAATTGGAACTTGAATATTAAAGGTTATGCTACAAAAGTAGAGAATCAAATTAAGTTTCAATCATAATCAAATTTCAAAGCAATAGCCAAGGGGGATAATTTTTAACTAAGCAAGCAATAAAGGGGATCACAAAAAGATAAAATATATGAGCTTCATTACTTACAATTAATCATGCTTTTTGCATGAACAAAATCAATACAATTAGGATAAAGCCAAAAGGAGTCAACTGGGGGGAAAATCTTTGGACAAAATATCTCAAAAGGGTCTGATACCCAATATACATACATATATGCAAACACACACATATATACATACACGTACATATATACGTATACATGTATATACACACACACAAATATATATGTGTGTGTGTGTGTGTGTGTGTAAATATATATATATATATATATGCAGAGACAGACAGACTCTTTTCTTAATGCCCCCTAAAGAATATGAATTGGGTATTGATGCCTCAATTAATTTAAGACATTCTAGACTAGGTGATTTTTAAAAAGTTAATTAATGTAACTTGTCACTAGAGTCTAAGAAGGCCACAATTTCAGCAAAAGGTCTTGGCTATAAGAAAAGTAATATAAATAAACTAGGTCCTCCCTAGCTCTCTGGTCTCATATCCCATGCCATTCAACTTGCTCTGCTCCAGTAAGGCCAGTCAACCAGCTTCTTCTTTCTTCAATCTTCCCTTCAAATTTCGCTTCAATTCTTCCACAAATAAGCCATGTGTAGAAAAGACTGACGCGGCTACAGAATTTTGTTTATGTTAGAAGCACAGGCTCCTACAAATAGCTTTCAATTTCCTTTTCACCATCAACTGCAAACATAAAGCTAACAGATTAAAAGAGGTAGACCCAAAACGGTATAGGGAAACCCACAAGGATATCTGCATCATACTTACTACATTTGTGTCTGCCCTGCCCCACCTCATAGGATTAAGACTGGAGAGCCTTCAAAAAGGGGCGACAGATACACAGGTCTCTGAAGACAGTTCCCTGAAGGGGTTACTGAACTGCTCCAGAGGCCCATGAAAAGCCCCATTCCATAGCACAGTACCTTGGGAGTGGCCAAACCCTTCTATATTTGAAAACAAAATCTTGATATGGAAATATCCTGAAGTAATGCGGTTGGGAACTAAGCTTTGAATTGAGTGAGGCCTGTAAAAGGATTGTTCCTAACATCAAAAATGGCAGACCATTGTGTGAAGATGGGATGGAACCTTGGCAATTCTGCTCTAGAAAGGCCCTGAGAATGTCCATCACACCAATGAAGGGCCCCCTGGGCTTACCTCAAGAGATTCCCTTGGCTTAGCCACAAGCAAAGGTAGATGATATCAGAAGGTCTGGGTTCTAGACCAGACCCTTTTACTAACTTCCAGTATGACTTGGGATAAGTCACTTCTCTAGGCCCAAGTTATCTAAAAAAAAATGAGGACATTAGACCTGCTGACTTCCACTGCTCCTTCCAACCTTAAAACCTATAATCTTCCTACCCATGCGGCCATTGCTTTATTAGTATTCATAATTGGTAAGCCAGATATAAAGGCTTAATTTGAAGGTATCCCTAAGTACGGTATCCTAACTATCATACTAAAATTTAACTGGAATGGTATATTTGTTATGTGTATCAACATGGATCTCCTGAGGTGAGAACTATATTTACTCAATGGTTTTGAATTCTACCTTCAACTCCTTTACTTCACCCTCCCACAACCACCAGGACAGAACCCAAACTGAAATCAATCAACTAGCATTTATTAAGTACCTACTATGTGCTAAGCTAAGCACTGCAAATATAAAGAAAGGCAAAAAAAAATGGTCCCTGCTCTCAAGGAGCTCAAAAGGAGCTCTAAAATTAAGGAGAACTGGAAAAAGATGTTCCACAGATAGTGGGACTTCAGCTGAGACTTAAAGGAAGCCAGGAGGCAGAAACAAGAAAGGAAAGAGTGCCAGGCATGGAGGATAGCCAATGAAAATGCTTGAAATTGGGAGATGAAATGTCTTATTCAAGGAACAGCAAGAAGAAGTGTCATTGAATCATAAGAGTACCTGTAGGGGAGTAAGATATAAGCAGGATGGAATGGTAGGAAGGAACTTGGTTTGTTTAAAAGACAAATAGAGGAATTTTTATTTGATTCTGGAGGCCATAGGGAGCCACTGGAGTTTGCTGGATGGGAAGGGAGGAGTGAAACAGTCAGCCATTTTGCTTTAGGAAGATTATTTTGATAGCTGAGAGGAAGACAGAATAAAAAACTTGAGCTTCACTTTCTGTCTTTTTGGTGAAGTTACTAATAAATCTTACCAATACTTACAGCTAAAAATCAGTCTTCACTTAACCCCAGTGCCTAACCAAAAATAATAAATAAATAAATAAAAGTAAAGTAAGCTATGAAAGTTTTAAAAAATCAGTCTTGAAGGAAGAAATCCACTGGACATTGATTCTGTAGCCAAAATATTCCTTTGCAGGCCAGTAAACTATTTTATACACAAATGCTATTTTTTCCTTCCTCTCCCTAGAAACGTCAGTTTCATGACTAAATTACACGTGAGGTCCCCGAGAGCATCACCTGTACTAAGGCTAGATAAATGTGTACTCAATCAATGAATATGAAGCTCAACTATATACCCCCAGAAGGTAATGTTGTCATCCACCTCCCCACAAGGGATCAATAACTTACTTAGAGCCTCCTCAGATGAAAATTGTCCTACAAAGCATCCAGCAAGTAATCCACCTGAGACACAGCAATTGCTTTCCCAAGTCACTACCAACTGATTCACATAATATCTGCCAAAGGTTATATTTCCTAGAAGGGGCTCTGTGGACAATATCAGTATTCCAACTTCCTTTATTCTGTCTGGATTTTTTTTCTCTATAAGACCTCTTGTGCTTATGTTCAGAAATTCCTATCCCTCAAGTTACCATAATCAGTTGCCCTACTGGAGGGCAATACCATTCCAGTTAAATTTTAGTATGATAGTTATGATACTGTACTTAGGGACACCTTCAAATTAAGCCTTTATAGCTGGCCTATCAATTATGAATACTAATAAAACAATGGCCGCATGGGTAGGAGGATTATAGCTTTTAAGGCTGGAAGGATCAGTGGAGGTCAGCAGGTCCAATCCCCTCATTTTTTTTATTTTCCCAGAAACAGAAGGTAAGGTCTTTGAGGGCAAGAACTACTTCACCTTTGTATTCCCAATGCCTAACATGGTACCTTGCAAACAGCAGGTATTTAATAAATGTTTGTCAAATGAACACTAGAGAGATAGAGATTAGATAGAAAAGTAATATGTATCAGAAACCATGTAAATTAAGCTCCAGTTATCTGAGCACTTAGCTTAAATCAGAGCTCAAGCAGAAAGATCAGCAAGAAAAACACAAAGGGAAAAATATTAATTTCAAAACTAATATAATTTCAGAAATGGGAAGGAGTTGAAAAAAATATCTCAGTTGGGGCAGCTAGGTGGCATAGTGTTTAGAGCACCAGCCCTGGAGTCGGGAAGACCCGAGTTCAAATCAGATTTCAGACATTTAATTCTAGCTGTGTGATCCTGGGCAAGTCACTTAACCCCAATTGCCTTCACCAAAAAAACAAAACAAAACAAAAAAACCCCTCAGTTCATAGAATTTAGGCCCTAATAAATATATATGACTCTTTTTACCTAGTTCTGGTAAATGCAAACATAAGAGGACCCTGCCATGGTAGCTATACTTTGGAAACTGAGATGAAGGAAGTAAGTAGATGGTACCAGCCAGGAACCCCCAACCCCAAATTAGAAATTATGGCTATATCCATTTGGCCTACCAAGATTACCTGTAGTTTTAGGAATATACCATTTTGTATACAAAAAAGGCAGTAAGGTAGAGTGGAAAAAAACATTGGTTTTGGAGTCAGGAACCCTAGGCCAGAAATTGGACTCTAATATTCACTAACTGCAAGCCCTAAAAGCAAGTTAATTCTCAGTTTTCTCATCTATGAAATGGAGATAAGTTACTCTAAAGCTTTAAGCACTATATAAATGTAATTTGTTATCAGCAAATCATTCACCCTTCAAACTGACTATCCCCAAGCCTCTTTAGGGTGCTATAATGAAAGAAACGCTGGGTCAAAAGGCATAAGTTTGGATCCCAGTTGCCATTTCCTATCTGAGTGGCCTTAGGAATATTAATTAACTGAGCTAAGCCTCCACTTCCTCACTTACAAAATATGAAACAATACTTGCACTAGAATTACCATTATTATTGGATCAGACATACGGTTTCAATGGTACAGGAAATTTACCATAAGGAAACCCCCTCTACCAATGCAGGTATACACCTACTCTGAAACTTACACTCTTACTCCCTTTCTGAATCATTCTATCTCTAAAGCTGAGCAACATTTGTTTATGTTCTACTCAAAACCACTAATAAAAAGAGTGACTCGGAGATCAAGGAAAGAGTGCACTGTGGTCCACTACAGGACGACATCTCAAAAGGGAAAATTAGGTTCTCTTGAAAATATTTGACTTGACAAACACATTAATCACTTAGTAGTCACCTCTTTTCTAAAGGCTTACAAAACATACCTCCAATAAGCTGTCCTATAATTTTAATAGAAATAAAGATCAAGGCCTAAGTTGAAGTACCCACCTTCCAATGCCCCCTTTAAAAAAAAACAAAAACAAGACATTTGCCTATTTCCATTCATAGTATAGGAGGGGATCTTGGAAATCAATCTAATTGGGACAGCTAGGTGGTGCAGTAAATAGAGTATCAGAGTCAGCAGGACCTGAGTTCAAATCCATCCTCTTACTAGCCGTGTGAACATGTGCAAATCATTTAATCCCGACTGCCTCAAAAAGAAAAAATCAATCTAATCTCCTTATTTTATAGATGAGGAAATTTAGGCCCAGAGAGGTTAAGTGATTGCCCAAGGTCACACAGCTTGTAAGTATCTGAGGACAAATTTGAATTCATGGACTTGAGTCTTCCTGATTCCAAGCCCAGTGCTCTATTCACTGTGCCATTTAACTGCCCCTGTGGAAACTAAACACTGGCAAAAGTCAGAAAGCTGGGACCAATGTTGGAGTGTTCATTTTAAGTACACTTCATCTCCCCTATGTGTTGAAAGAAGTAAGCAGATAAAACCTATTCAAAATGACAAATACTATAGCTGTAGTTGAAATTCTAATGACAGGGTATTATAAAGGGCACACGCTAGGAGTCAGAACATTTGGATTCTGGTCCCAACCCTGTTAAAAACTAGCTCTTTGACTCTGGGTAAATTACTTAACTGTCCTCCATATATTTCAGTCTCTTCAGCTATGAAGGACATACTTATCTCAACTACTTCAATGTTGTTGGGAGGATTAAGCTGTTCCTTACATTCTTAAAGCACTTTGTCTTTTTCAAAATAGTTTTAAACACGTTATTATAGGCTTATGTGGAAGCTAGAAGGCTAAAGGCCCAATAACTGGTCATTATTACCCTAAAAGAACAAGCCCATCACCAAAGTTCTGTCCTGCTCTAAATCTAGTATCCTATAATCCTGCTGGTTCCAGGTTATTCACTTTGAAAGGCTTAAGAATTCTGACCATTGCAACGACCCACACCATTTCAGGGGTCTGATGATGGTATGTTTTCCTATAGAGAGGTGATGGATTCAAGATGCAGAATGTAGAATGTATTTTTGGACATGACCAATGCAGGAATTTATTTTGCTTGAACATATACACATACAAACATGTGTGTATGTATATGTATACAAACATGTGTGTATATATGTATGCATACACTTGTGTATGTACGTGTATACACACATAATATATTTGTTACAAGGGTTCGTTCTTTTCTTTTTCCAATGTGGGAAATGGGCAGGCTGAGAGGGAAAAAAACACATGCTTGTTAATTGAAAAAAAATAAATTTTTTTCAAAAGCAAAGCAAAAATGCAAAGCTTTTACACTGACCTTTTGGTAGTGGTCCTCTTACCCAAAAGGATGAATATTTAATAACATGATACTAGGGCTAGAAGGGTAAAGAGATTTTATTTTGGCAAGGGGATGAAAAGACCTATTATTTGGTTTTGTAGTTATAGGTGGCCAGTAACACACATCCATTCATCTGTTCTTATATTTCTGCTTAATGGGCAGCATTTGAATGTGTTCCTATAGCCGGGAAAGGAAGTGGAAATCCATGCTCATTTTGAGCTAAGAATAACAGTTTCCTTTGAAGACTGTTTCCATAACAATACATCTTTCAACTTAAAGTCCATATTTCAAACCAAATGAATATCCATTTCTAGGGAAGTGGGAGAAATCAACACTTTCTAAGTAGCAAAAATGAGGGCAGTTAAGATTTATAGAATCCAAACAGGAAATCTGACCAAATTGAGAGAACCTGAATTTCCCCTTTGTGTGAATGCATAACATGAATAATTTGCTTAAAGCTGCATGTCTGTTGGGGAATGGCCTAGGATGACTTGTATGTTTGGCAAATACTTAGAGACAAACAGTCCGAAGTTTCTTTGGATATCCTTTTATAAATTTACAAAGCTGATGGAGGCAGTAACACCGAATTCAGCTTTCAGAAGAGGATTAAAAAGACATAGATTGAGATGTGGAAGTTAACCCAAAGGTCATTTATGTCAATGCCCTCATCTAGATAAGGAAACAGAGCCCTAGGGAGGTTCCCTGACTTGCACAGAGCCCCACAGCTAGTAAGCAGAACAGCTAGGATTTGAACAGGAGTCCTCTGATTCTGTATCTATCATACTTTCCAAGAAAAAAGAACAACAAACATTTTGCCTGCTTCATCTGCTTCCATTACCCATCTCCCACTCACCTGCTTAGTCTCTGAGGAAATAAATGCAGCTGCATCAGGTGTAACCAAAGCATCAAACTCAGGCAGGAGCTTTATATTCACATATTTTAGTAGAAGTAGATGAAACAGACACCAGAAAAAAGGAATTCTCAGAAAAAAAAAATGCTTCTACCAAGTTTTCCTAACTCTTAGATTTCTTTCTTTGTCTTCCTTTGTATATTCAATACTTAGCCTGGCACATAGTAAGCACCTGTCAACTTAACTTCTTTCTGCAATGTCTCCTGGGTTCCATGCTCACCTACACAAGCCATGGAACAGTAAGATACCACTATGTGATGTCCACAAAACAAGCCAGGGAAACTATTTCTATTTCGTTTCCGTGGGTGACCCCAGGACCATCTCCTTCTCTCTTCATCCTAGAAAAGTACATACTGTAGTCCTAACTGATTAATCAACATTTATTTATTAAGCACTAAATACATGCTAAGTGCTGGCAACACAGCGACAGAAATGAAACAGTGCCTGCCCTCAAGGAATTTTTATTCAAAAAGTATCACATACAAACAACAAAATCTATACAAGTTATCCCTTCCACATTGCAACTTTCCCTGTTTCAATATATCTCAGGTCAACATTAGAACTAAATGGGAATGTTAGGGGAGTTCTGCAGAAGCCACAGATGACACACAAGATAACACAGAAAAAATTTAGAAACTTGGAAATTCATAAAATATATGTATATTATTGTATAATATCAAACAAAATTTTACAGTAAAGTACTGTAAACACTCCATAAAAGAAAAAGAAAAAATTCAGACTTCTTCTCTGGTACAAAGTGGGGGGGGGGGTCAAAAAATTATACATGGATTTTCTAGATCATAGTGGCATCACACCCCTAACCCCTGTGTGATGTGGAAGGAATAACTGTACAGATAGAGCAAATGAATGACCATCCACTAGGGTAGATTAGGTAGCAATGTAGAATTGGCCCTTTTAAAAAAAAAAAGGTGTCTAGGGCTTCTATTTAAAAGAATAAACAATTTTTAAAATCATTTTTAACATCTGTAAAAGTATATTCATTTCTCTATATAATATTTCTGCCTTGAGAAATCTTTTCCTTTAGGGTACTTGTACCTGGGCTTTATTTGGAATAATAACTGAACAGTACCCAAAATGAACCAGGAATGACAACCTAGAGGAATAGGGAACACTAAAAACAATTAGGTCTGAAAGTGTGCCTTGCATGCTTGAACCAAACCGACAGGGAAATTCCTAACAAGTCAGAGGAAAGCAAAGTCTCTCAGCAAGAGGTTCTGGCATGCACTTTCCCCACCTCCGTCCTTCACATGCTGCTCGAGCCCTCCTTCCCCCCACCCCCATACACTTATCACAGTCCCCAGATTCTCCACCAACTCCTCTGGTTAATCATTTGTATCGTAGGCAAGGCTTTGGGGCAGCCCTCGATTTGTAGAATTTCACTCATCTGTGTCATGTACAGCCCATGCTCAGACAGGGTGATAAAGGCTCAATAGGAATGAAGCAAGATGCTGCTTGCCAAGAACCACACAGACTTGGCCAGTGGACAAAACAAGAGGCCAAGGCAATGGAAATGAAAACAAGTGAGGAGAAAGAGAAAACCAACATCTCTCTTTCGTCTGGGACTGGACTGGGGGATGGGAAGGAAAGAGAAGTATATGAGGGGAGAGGGAGTCCAGGGGTAGGGATGAAGGAAACACCCAGAAGCCAATTTTTCAACAATCCAAGCAGTTGAATGCTGGCAAAAAAAAAAAAATATTTAAAACATGCTCTTGGTAGCTCAGGCAGTAGTTTCTAAACTCTAGTGAAAGGCCTTTGGCTTTCCAAAAGTAGGGTGGGTTTTGTTGTTATTGTTTTGTTTTAATTTAAAGTGTTCTGACATGTTAAGAAACCATGGGATTCATCAAAGTAATGACAGCCATCAAAGTAACATGGTGTGGGGAGTGGCTCAGGAAGAATTTTCTGACTTCTCTAAACACCAGCAGAAACACAAAATTCGAGGGGCATTTTTAGCTGGCTATAGCAATGTGCACCTGTTGGAGATCCTGTTCCAAATGTCAAGGAGATTATTTATATATTATGCCAGAATTACTCAGCAGACAGGGTTTCGTCTGTGGTGGACCAGTAGGGGATCCTCACAAAGGAAGCAGGGAGTGTATAGGCAGAGAACAAAGGAACTTGTCCTAAGCAAGGCAGGAACTCAGAGACACTGGAAATCCACTGCAAGGAGGATGGGGTGGGAGAGAAGTGCCCCATCTAAGTCACTGTGTAAGCAAAGATCATCTCCACTGGTCTAAGAGATTCCAATGGCCTGACTGAACTTCATTATTAATTTCCTTCCAGAAAGGAAAGATCTCTACATGTCTCAGAAATACTAAGGCTGTATTACTAACAAAGAACAAGCGAAAACAAAGAATAATCACTGTTTGGACATTGAATCAGATATAGAACTAGAAGGGGGCCTCAAAGGTCATCCATTTCTACCCCTCCCCCAATTCTACAGATGAAAAAAACTGAGGCCCAGAGAGGTTAAGTGACTTGTCTAGTGTCACATTAGTAGTGATAGGAGTAGGATTGGAACTCAGGTCCTCCAAGTCCTTTCCAGTGGGCCAAGGCTCTAGGCCCAGAAGAGCAAACATTTTAGGGAACTTACAGAAATATGAGTCGACAGGAATCAAGCCCTCATTGATTTAAATAAATAACCTTCAACACCACCATGATTTGTATAGCATCAGCATGGCCTTAACAGCCTGGGGGGGAGGAATTCCTATTCACTGCCGTACCATAGTTTTTCAGTGAAAGTTATAAAAAGACCTTAGAACATCCGGTGGACTTCTCAGTGAGTTATCACCTTGCAGAACTTCTATAATCATTTTATTCTACCCTCAGGCACCTGTGGGTTTTCTTTTCTCCTCTCCTCTGACGGATTCATTTTATTTATTGAATACCCATAAAATGATACAGGTAATAGACACAGCATAGAAAGAGAAGGGTCCCTGACTTCAAGAATGAATTTGCCAAGCATCAAAACATGAGAAATTAAAGAACAATGATTTTTTTTCCTTATTGGTATAACAGCCATAACTACAGTGGAGCCCCCAGAGCTTTGTACCGGAGTACCAGATTTCAACGATGCTGACAGGATTTACAATGCTTCATACATGTAGAAACAACAGGGCTTAGGCACTTAGCATGAGCTAACTCATGAATTTCCTAAAATATGAGTAAAAACAGGAAATTACTGGATGGCAAATTCCCCGAACCTAACCTATACAAGGCCGTTGGCCTTCCACATGGCCTCCTCACAACAGGCTTTGTAACAGTGTCTCAAACTGTTACCCGGTCATCATGAGCTGATATTGTGCCCAACCTTTCCCTACTCAATAGAAAGTATTCTACCACCTGCCCCAAGTACAAAAATTCCTAGTTAAAGCTTTGAGTATATTGCCGTTTATGCATATTTTTTCAATCTCTTGTCATAAGCCCTCTTTGACTTTGATCATAACCTTCTACCCCTCCAGTCTTCCTCCCTTCCCAGCCTCTCTCATTTCTTCCTCCCAAGTGGGGGTGGGTCCATCAAGGGCGTGACTGGGGCATTGACCACTGTTCTCCCTCTGTTTCTCGAGATAGAGAGACAGAGAGAGAGATGAAGTGAGGATTAAAGAATACCCTAGAAACAAGGCCCCTCACATATGGCACCACAGAGACCAAGTCATTAGACAGATCTCATCACCCATGGATGCTCCAAGCTTTTAATTAGTGTTGGGTAACATGGGCTTAGAAAACACACCCACTGGGGACAACTAGATCAGCATGAATGGTGAGAAGGAAGACATCTTATCCTAGATGGGACCAGACAGCTATGGAAATGTGCACTTATTATATGTATAAATAAAAATGAAACCAGAGGCACAAAGTGCTTGCCTTGCTTGCCTGGGGAGAACACAGTGTTTTCATTATGTGACAAGCTTCAGTAGTAGAAAGGCCATATCATTCTCTCTCCTATCAAGACACTCTGTTTAGCCCCAATCCTTTTGATCCCTTACCACCTCCTCCTAAGGAGTAAGATAATCCCCTCTTTTGAGTTAATCCCATTAAGGGAATCCAGACTCAACAGGACACTCAGAGGATTCTGTCAAACATTTACAAAAAAAAAAGTGGGGCACGCACTCTAATAGAGCTGAAGGACCTGGTCAAAACTTACCAGCAAGGACCTAGTGAGTATCTGAATATATGGCCCAGGGAACACTCATATCCTTTTAAACTTAAAGGAAGTCATATCTAAGGGAGGCATCTGCCTAGACATTGCCTTTAACTTGTTAGTCAAAGTGAGAGCAACTGGCATCCAGTGTCTTGCCTTTGCAAAATTTGTACCATTAGCTATTGGCCACTTAGTTGTGTCACTTGCTTCCCCTTAACAGATTTTAATGACCCCAGAGACCCTAAAAGTCAAAATTGATGAGGGCATTGCCCACCTTCATTTTCTGTCTTATTCCTTACACTAGTCTGAAAAACTATTAAGGACTCCTAGGACCAAAAGACCAACTGCATGAAAACTGAATTCCTTAAAGGAGAGACCCTACTACCATCATCTATAGTCCTGCTGTAACCATCAAGATATTTGACTTTCATGGAACTGGGGAGATTAGCAACTGTTGACTCTACAGAAACAGATCCTAATATTCATTTACATACATTGGCCAACCAACACCACCACCTATTTCTATCATGCAGTGACTTATCTTGGTGGTTACAGAATCAAGGTGTCCAGAGGGAAAGAATCAATGGGCAACTCTCAGCCACTATAATATTCAAATTTTAGCAGTTCTTAGGATCTAGGGGTCCCTGTCCCTTGCCTCTCATCAATAACTCTCTTAGAAATGAGAGGCATGGAAATGAGAGAATGGTATGTGGCCCTAGAACAACCCCAAGCTTGACTGACTTGCCATTTCTGTCTCCTGACTACAGCACCTAGCAAATTCCTCAATTTGTCCTAGTTCTACCTGCACATTAGAATCCCCTCCAGCCCCTCTAGATGGCATCTAAAGACCTTCACTAAGGTTATTGTTCATTGGAGTAGGAGATGATGTAGAAGAGACAATGCCCAAGAAGCCAACTGTCCCCTTGGCCCCTGACAGTCCCTTCCTGTCTTGTTTGTCCCTTTCTCAACACATTGTTGGAATGGATATCTCTAACCATTGGGAAGTTCCAAGATAACGAACAAGGTTTCTGACCCATTATTATTGTGGGATACCCAAAAAGGGAATCCTTAAAGCTTCCCTAGCCATCACAGGTGGGATATGATACTGCTACTGTCTAATCAAGTGAAATTAGAGAAATGATGACCCTTATTAATAGGTTTTAGGGACTTGTCATCATCATATTTTCACTTGCCAATTTCATCTCTAGACTGCCTGGGTGGAAGACAGGTCTTTGGGAATGACCACAGATTGCCTAACAATTAAATATTGTAGTTCTTTCTCCACCCACCCCTCATCTTCACTTAACTCCTTTCTGCCTGTTTCCTCAGTTGTAAAATATGGATCAAAAGGGGGATTTCAAGGATCAAATGAGACAGTATTTGTGAAGCACTGAGCACAGTTCCTGGCACTTAGTAGGTACTAAGTAAATGCTTGCTTCCTCCCTCCTACCCACCCCGCTTTGTAGACCAAGTGGGCAAAATTCCTGAGCAACAGTATGAGTATAACTGATCAGCAAATCATTTCAGTCTCTGTGGCAGAGGCCCACAGGCTTAGCTCAGACACTACCTTGATCTTTTCCTCATATACTTCCCCCTCTTCTCTTCTCCCTTCTCCCTTTGTTAGTATTCTCTCCTTCTTCAAAATCAGTCTTACTTAACGATATGTCCACATACAGCTTTCTCTACCCTACCTCCACAATACCAGCTAAAAGTAAATTTCTGGAATTCAAGACCTGCTTTCTATCTTTGTATCTGCCATGGCACCTTGAATAAAGTAGGCAATTAATAAATGCTGCTAAATGGAATAAACTTTAGGACTAGATAAAATGCCAATGAATTCACTCACATCAAAACAGATTCACTTGTAAATAAATTGAGAGCAGATTTTATAATCATGAATTGGGCAAATTAGGTAAAAACCAACAAAGAAGGGAGAGAGATTTACTAGAAAGTAAGATCCATGTATCGAGGAATAATGTTTTATTAAATCTTTGAACTTCCCCTAACAATTAAAACTAAGCTCTGAAGTTAGTAAGGGTTTGAACATAGGAACTGTTAACATGAGAGTTTTGTGGAATGCCTAATTAGTTGTCACTCCATTCACATGTCATTAATCCTAGATCAAATTGTTTGTTTCCAAATTGAATGCAACTTTGCATACTAAAAATTCACCCTAAATTCTGCTTTGAAAAGTAAAAGAGATGCTGCTCTCAGCCCCAATGTTGCTTGTTGTTCAGTTGTTTCAGTCACATTTGACTCTTTGTGACCCCATTTGGGGTTTTCTTGGCAAGAATACCAAAGAAGTTTTCCATTTCTTTCTCCATATCATTCTATAGATGAGGAACAAAGGCAAATAGGGTTAAGTGACTTGCCCAGGATCACACAGCTAGTAAGTGTCTGAGGCTGAATTTGAATTCCCGAAGATGAATCTTCTGGATTCCAAGCCCAGTGCTCTATCCATTGGACCATCTAGCTGCCCTATCAGCTCAACAGCCTGTTAAAAAGAAACAGCATACTGCCAACTGACTTACTTTTGAGAGTTTGATTTGTGGAGCTGTCTGCTAAAATCTTCAGTAAGATGGGCTCTTATTTGAAAAGTACATGCTGGTTGAGGAAGATGTGAAAAGTGAAAAAAAAAACCCAACCCCTCCTCCAATTGAGGTATTTGATCACTGATTCAAGCACTTAATATTTGATCTATCATGGACTCAGAAGGCAAGAGTTTGATAGAATTTCCCAAGCACATTTTTCTAGAATTCTCACCAGGTGACTAGCCAGTTGAAGGAGGAAAACAGAAGGTTTGCAAGCACAGTTGGTACAGTATGGGAATTCTTGGAAATTACATATGCTGTTTGCTCTTGGAAGGAACTTGCAATGGTTGGTAGTTAGCCTAAAGCAGCATGTGGGACAAAATAGGATCCTCCAAGATCAGCTAAATAAACTGCTTCACATTACAAGTACGAACTTTGCTGGAACCAAGGGATTGATGATGGAGAATTTACCAAAACAAGGTATTTACCAAGAGTCAAAGAACAACGACATAAAAACAGGTGGCCTCTATATGGATGCAAAGTACACAAAACCCATTAGTGCAACTTGAATAAATATAATGTTTAAATCACAAGATTCCCCCCCTGTCGTTGTTCTGAAAGTTTACAGTTTGAGGGCTCTTTTCCTAAGCTGTATATTTTATAGATCACCTAGTTTCATTGATCTTTGTCAGAACATTCTTGTTTGATATAGCAACATCTGTTCTCTTGGATTAAATTGCCCTTCCTGATTTTTATCACTGATGTTTCCTTCAGAGAAGAAGGTGCTCATTGTTTTTCCCTTGGTTACCAAAATCCAATTCATTCTCTTAGCATGTCTATGCTCCAAGTTCCAAAACACTTAGGAAGAAATGATGGGTTAGGTGCAGAGTGACAAGAAAAGGAAATAACAGCCTAATTTGAAAGATGCAAGATAGGAAGTAACTCCTAAATATCCAGCATACTTTAATCTTTAATGACACAAGGCATTTAATAGTACTACAAAGAATTCTAATAGTGCCAGAGTTTTTTTTTTATTATTGAGTTGAGGGTGGGGGGTATATGGCTACTAAAATCAGAACAGAGACAGGTCAGTAAAGGATTTACATTCAATCTGAATTGAACCAATCCTGGTTCTACTACTCACTACTTGGATAACCTTAGGTAAAACACTTTGCCTTTGATGTACTCTCCCTTCCTCCTCTCTAGAGTCCTTTCCAGCTTTAATTTCAAATTCTGCTAGTTATTCCAGAGTAACTGTTTAATACTTCTCCAAATTTAGCTAATGATGCACCTACTATACTTTATATGACTACTACATTTTCCTGGTGTATGGTAATGCTGGGTAAGTACTTGGCTCCCTAGAACCCCAGCCCTATCACCCAACTCCAGTCCTATCCCCCTAATACTGAAAGTCATGGAGAGTACATGCGAGCAATTTTAATAGCTCCACAAAAATGACCCTAAAAGGAGGCAAGGAAGAATGAAACCATGAGAAAAGGAGACCAACTGAAAGCATTCTAAAGTCTTTGGAATCATGGGTGGTGATCATGCAAATGAAGCACATTACTTGGGTTCTGTAGAGACAGCAGAAGACTGTGAAATTCACCCTGATTCAACCTGTTGCTAGGAGAAAGCTACCTAGAAATTAGTCACCATCACCACCACTTCATTTATATGTCACTTTAAAGTATACAATGTGCTTTAGATATATTATCTTATTCAATGAGAAAACTATGCATGCCTGTTTAATAGGTAGGGTCTGATGGGGCCAGAAATCATCAAGAACTATATAGCATGAAACAGAAAGCAAGATCAGAGTTCCTTGTTTGGAACTGTATTAAAGCTGAAAGCAAGTGTCTCTGGCCAAAATGAAGTACCTCTGAGGAGCTCCAGGGAGATAGAGGCAGAACAAAGGGCTAGCTGCCCAGATGGCCAGAGGATCTGTAAAGGGGAATGATGACAAGGGATGATAAACCACAGGTGCCCTCCCTGGGAATGAAAGCCACAGTTTTGGACACATTCTGAGGAGACACAGTTTAGGTAAAACTCACTAGAAGAATCCAAGGCATAGCAATAATTGAAGCTTTAAAAGCTTCTAAGACATAGTTTCCCAGAAGAAGATATTATTCTCCATAAGCTCTGTTATGTGCCCTGTTTATTCTCTTTGATCTACAAGTAAAATTGGTTGTGTTGTTTTGTTTGTTTGTTTAACCTTGTAAACTGTATTCTTGTAAGAAGAGTTGGTGACCACACATTGCATAGTAGCAGATCATTAATTCCAAATTTGTTTGGGAAGAGGCAACAAAGTAAATAAATAAAAAATTTCCTCAATCATATCTGGACCATTTTTGTCATTTGAGAGCTTCTTACTCAAGAGTTGTTTTAATGCTTTTTGAAGCATTTTACATATATTTTCACATAATAATAGAATTTCAAAAATGGAAGAGACCTCGACAATTTTTTGTTCAGCCTATAGTTGAAAAAACTTCACTATAACAGACCTAACTGGAGGTCATCCAGTCTTTGTATTCCTTCATTGATAGGAACCCTACTATCTCTCAAATTAGTCAATATACTTACAAAGTTTTTCCTCACATCAGGCCTAAATCTCCAATTTAATAACTTCTGCCCAGTGAGCCTAGTCTTGATCTCAGAGGTCAAACAGAAAAAAATTGATCGTTCTTCCACACGATAATCATCCAAGTGCCTGAGGTCAGCTATCACATGTTCTAGGATAAATTTTTTGTTACCTAAGCTAAATATCCCCCCTCCCTCCAAGTGGTCCTCATAAAGCAGGAGCTCAAGGCTCTTCACCATTTTGGATGGGTTCCTTTAGATCCTCTCAAGCTCATCAGTGGCCTTCCTAAACTGGTTCCTAGAACTAAGCATAATACCCTATCCATAGCCCAACCATGGCTGTTATAGAAGGATTATCGCCTCCTAATTTCTGAAAGTTATGACTCTCTTCACATAGACCAAAATCACGTTAGCCTTTTCTGATGTTATATCATACAATTGTTGTACATTAAACTACAACCCCCAAATCTTTTTCACAGAAGCTATCATTTACCTATACCCCCCAATTTGGTACTTGGAAGTAAATCTTTTCTTAACCAAATATAAGACCTGACTTTTTTTTCCTAATTAAATCTCATTTTATTTGATTCAGTCCTACGCCTTAGTCTGAGAAGATCATTTTGGATCCTAATTAAAAGTCAGCTAGTTAGCCTTCTAAGATTGGTCATATGACAATTGAAAATTTTCATTTGACAATTTGAAAAAGATGCTATCTCTGTTTTTATCCAAATAATTGATAAAAAAAAAAAGTAGAGCAAAACAGAGCCATGTGTAGATCCTTACAATGACTACTCTGAGTTCAGCTATTCAACCAGTCTTGAGTCCTTTATGTGATCATCTAGCCTGCAATTATCTATCTTTTCCACCAAAAAAGCATGCGATATTTTATTAAATATTTTTGCCAAAAATCTACTCAAACTGTAACTTCAGTATTCCTCTGATCTACAAGTTGAATAACTCTGACTGGAAAAAGAAAAAAAGAAAAGAAAAAGCAATAAGATTGGCCTGGCTTGACCTATTCTTAATGAAGTCATGTTGGTTCTTTGTGATCATATTGCTTCCCTTTTTTAGATATCCACTAACCATATAGTTAAAACCATATTCTAGAATTTTGCCCAGGATTGAAATCACTCTGGTTGGCCTACTGTTTGCAGGCTCCATTCTCTTCTCTTTTTTTGAAAGGTAGGTCTTCTCCACTCCTGAAGCATCTCTGTCATCCTCCTTGACCTTTCTAATGTCCTTGACAGTGGCTCAACAATTACAACTTCCTGTCCTTTCTACACCCAGGTGATCTGAATTCATCAAGGCCTAATAGGTGCTCTCTTAATATCTCCTCACTTATTTTAGGTATCAGTCATCTTTGTTTTTCTCTTCCTAATCCAAAAAGTCATTCTCCTTGGCAAAATAAAAAAGAAAAATCAATGTTGAACAGCTTTGCCTTCTTTCAGCTGTCAGTTATGATAGTAATATCCATTCATCCATCCACCTCCAGCAGAAGTCCCATCCCTTTTCTGACCTTGTTTTTGTTTCTGATTCTGATCTCCTTAAAAAGCAAAAACAAAACCTTTGTTGTCAGCATTCCTTGTTAGCCTCAGTTCATCCTGAGCTTTAGCACTCCTGACACCCTTTCTCCTGTACCTTGCCATGCTTTTATATTCATCCTCTGCTAACCTGCCCTTCCATTTTTCTGTACATATCTTTTAAAATTCCAAGTTGGCTAGTGAGTTCCCTGTGCATCCACATAAGTCTCTATAGACAAGTTCTATTTTTTTCCTTCACTCAAATTGTTTCTCTTTGTCCTTTTAGAATGCTGTTCTTGAGAGTTTTCTATCCTTTCTGGTCAGATTTTTCTTGTATAATTTTGGTCACCCAAGCTAAAATTGTGTCTGATGTTAAAAAAATCACCTAATTTCCACTTGACAGATGATGCTGACACAACCAAGTGAAGTTACCCAAGGCCTCACAACTAATAACTAAGTTATGGTGAGGGAAACTAGTACCCAGGATTCTAGATTCTTAATTAAGGTCCTTTTCATTACAGTACATTGCAAGTGACTTAAACCGTGATGTGAGGCCCATAATTTTTGGGGGAGATGGTTTAACAGCCAACAGATCTCCTTCTTAGGAAAGTTTTCTGAATGATTCTCCTATATTTTAATGTCTCCAATTTTATTCCCTTTTTTCCCTTTTTCTTGAGCCAACCTAATCAGTTCCACTCCCTCCTTAATATTATTGTTTAAACCCCAAGACTCCCATACCCTGGTTATTAAGGAATTCACTTGGGGGTTGTTCAGGTTTTGTTTTTCCTTGTCAAGGCTGAAAATGAAATGTTGTCCAGCTAGGATTTAAAATCTTCTATTCCCAAAGGCACTAATGCTTATTCAAAGTCCTTTTCTGGGGCATTTGCATCTGATTCTAATTGAGAATCCCTCCCCCTTCCATCTCTCCATCTATCAGCCCATCCATATCTAACTCCTTCAGCCTGTTCTTGCTAGAGATTCGTTTTCAGAAGAGAGTTAGGGAATAAGGATTGCAAACTTAGCAATCAATAGTGGCAAGCAAGCTGAAATCCTGCAAAACCCCACAGATCACCAAATCCAGCAACATCAGTGCATACATATTATTCTGAATTGTCACCTAGTCAAATTATGACAACATCTTTGTTTGCTGAATGGGGGTCAGGATGGGAGGACATGAATAAATCAGCTTTTCATAACACTGAGTCATTCTGGTTGCCTTCCCCAAAATTCCTTCTCATTTGTCAGCATCTCTGGACTTCAGAAGCTGATGTGAGGCCTTGAGGAGCATGCCTGCAAAGGGGTGGAGACAGGGTGGGAAAGAGAAAAGAAACAGTCCTTGGTTTTTGTCATAGCTGTTTTCATTTTTTATTGTGCCATGTAGTATTCCAAGCTCATCTTTCACTTACTATCCATGATTACCCCAGGTTTCTTTCCTAATAGCCTTCCTCACAATAAATAATTGTGTTAGCTGTTCCTCCTTTCCATTCTAGCCATAATCATTTCACATTTTTCCTAGATGAATCTCATGCTATTTCCTGCCCATATTTCTAACCTCTCCAGGGTTTTTCCTGCTTTCACTGGTGTTTATAACACCTCCCAATTTAGCATCATCTGTGAATTTCATTAAATTACTGTTTACTGTGTCTTACAGCATCATTAATAAAGATATTAAACAAAACCCAGACTTGGAAACCGATCCCTGTGGCAAACTGCTGGATACCTCCTCTCTCCGTGATAGCTTGTCATTTATCATCACCACTTACAGTTCTTCAGCCAGTTTTCAATCCACATGACAAAGTTCACCTTCCCATCCACTTGAGAATCATTCAAAGAATGTTTCCTCTTGAGGCCCCAAAAAGTCGAATGGACCAGCTATGTTAATCAGAGGAAAATGAGATGTTCTATATAGGGTGTCAGAACAATGGGAATTATATTATCAGGCACCACAAATAACATTTTTTTTATTTCAACATCCTCTAAAGTGCTTCATCTATGCCCCCCCAAAAATTAACCTTCAAAAATGAATCTTAGAGGGAAAAAATGAAACAGTAGCTTATTCTCTAACTGATTTTTTTCATGGTACCCTGTCTTAGGCCTTAAAAAAAAAGGCCTTTTATATGTTGTGGTTCATGCTTAAGAAATGGCTACTTTTCACCAGAGGAACAGAAATTTCATTCACTCCCAGCAATTCTCCCTGTCTAAACACCAAGAGAAACCCAAGGCATGCTTTAGGAAAACAAAACTTCTGCACTGTAAAAATCACACCCATGTAGCCTGCCAATCTCCCTCCACACCCTTTCTCCAAGGCACCGTTCCGTAAAAGTCTTCAGAACCACTGAGCCAGGGAATTTGCAAATGATCTCATGGCTCCACCGAGACCTTTTCCTCCTGTACATGGTGGAAGGAGTCATGGAAAGCCCAGTCATAAATCCCCCAAGCTTGTGTAACTTCTCAAGTTCTTCATAAACCCAGGTGTCAAGCTCTCATTTTTCAGTTCATGTTATCCTGCCACACCCTAATTATCCCAAGTCCTTTATACTCATCAGATGAGGGATTGTAGGATCAGAAACTGTCGAGCTAGAAGGTAGCTCAGAGACCATCTAGTCCAAACCCTTCATTTTTCAGCTAAGGAAACTGAGATTTTGAGAAGTTAAGCAACTTGTTGAGGGCCGTTTGGCTAGTAACTGCCAAAGGTGGAATTCAAATCCAGTCATATAAGACTCTTAAGTTTAACACTCTAACCATACCATGTGATGCCTCTTATTAGTGGCCTGAGCTCCAAACCATGGCTATCCAACTGCCATCCATAAATTCTACACCAAGCAATCAGGGAATTTGATCTGCCTTTTTAAATCTGTTGACGTGTGCTTTACACAGGCAGAAAAAATGGGCAAGCAACAATCCTAACTGATCATTAAGAGAGCGAATTTGAAGCGCATCCTGTGGTCTGTTGACATCTTGAAAACTCTGGTTAAGTCTGAAAAGCCCTCCAACTGAAACATTTTTTTTTTTGGACGAGAAGGGAAAAGCTCCAATATAACAAATATTTATTAAGTACCTATGTGCAAGGAGCTTTATGACACACTGGGTACTTAAAGACGAAACTCGATATTTGCAATGAATAAGAAATGATGTGCAGTAACAGGCTAAAATAAAGGATTCCATCCCCACCCCAGCCTTAAAAATGGCAGAAAACACCATGTTGACACTTACTTACAGTCAACTAGCCCCTTGGCTGATGTAGAATCTTCTTTTGAAGTCTGCTTTGACATTAGAAAACAAACATACTATAAGGTTGATTTAAGTCACTTAAAGGGAACACAGTTAAAGTGGGGACCAACATTTTATGGTAAATAATAAAGGAAAAAAGGGCAGCTAGGTGGTGCAGTGGATAGAACACCAGCCCTGGAGTCAGGAAGATCTGAGTTCAAATCTGGTCTCAGACCAGACACTTGACACTTACTAGTTATATGACCCTAGGCAAGTCATTTAACCCCAATTGCCTCTCAAAAAAAAAATACTAATAACAATAATAAAGGAAAAAAGGACGGGAGGGGCAAACTGGGACTTTATCTTGAAAAATAAAATTAAAATGATGAAATGAAGTTTATTTTATCTTATGTGTAATAATTAAGGTTGTAATTCCTAGAGTGTGGTATACTAATTCTAAGAAAGAAAGAAAAATGAATCAGGTGTTGGGCATGTTTTTGATGTTTCTCACAAAAAAAAATGTGATAATAAATATTCTTCACTGACACGTTTCATTTCAGATTTGACTTTCACATCGCTATCATAAAGAAGTTTTTTGTTACAAAATACTGAATGTTACATTCATTTTTCTAAAGGTCTCTATGAAAATTTTGAAATTCAAATAATTTTCCTTTGAGGTACCTACCACCAATGAGGAGACACTGACCAAAGATATATTGGCAGGATAGGCAGGGGTAGAGGTTTCTGTTGTAAATCAGAAAAAATATTTGAGTAGGATTAATTTTAAAAGGTCTATTCATTTGTGAATATTTTCATACTATAACCATTTTTGCTTCTCTACATTTGGAAGGAGTAGGATAACATACAGAAAGTGGGAATCAGAGCTGAGAAAACTTGGGTTCAAGTCCTACATCTGACATACACTGGCTATGGGACCTTAGCAACATCACTTAATCTCTCAGTGACAGAGGCAACTTTCTATAATTTGCGGAAGGGTTACTTCTGTGTTGGTAGGGGGAAAATCTCCTCCCTGAGAGTTCCCTAAACCAATTAAATTAAAGTTCCAGACCCAAATAAAGCACAGCCTAATAATTGTGGGGCTTCAGACAATGGATGCTTGGATAATAAAAACCTCCTCCTGTGTCTCTAAAGTATATTCCTCATATAACACATCTTCTAAAAGGGGCGTGCATGTTAGGATAGATATAGCCCTCTTTAGAAGAGAGGTAAATCCAGAACTCTTAAGAATTATTCAGCGTATATGTGACTTTCTCCTGGTAACCTCTGAGCTTCTTTCCACATTTGAATCATTCATTTGGGATAGAGACTCTGAGAGAAGATACCCCTTCCCTCAGTTCCAAAACTTATCAAAGATTGATTCAACAAAGACATTTTAGGCCAGCTAGGTGGTGCAGTGGATAGAGCACTGGCCCTGAAGTCAGGAGGGCTCAGCCTCAGACCAAACTTGACACTTACTAGCTGCGTGACCCTGGGCAAGTCATTTAACCCCAATTGCCTAAAAAAAAAAGAGAGAGAGAATGAAGACATTCTAAATTTGCACATTACCATTAGCGGCCATTAAAAAAAAACAACTGAGAACCTGAACCAAAGCCACAGCTTTGGTTGTGTCAGTTATAAACAACAAAAGACTTCCACGATAGGAAGCTAGGACTTTAGACAAGCATTAAGTTTGATCTATTCTTTTTTTAAGTCACATATTCCAAACCCAAAATCCCCCCCAAAAAAAACCTTCAAATATTATAAATTAAAGGGTTATAGGGAAGAAATGGAAATCCCAACGTATAGGAAAACCTCAGAGAGAAAAAACAAGGAGAGAAGGGGAAAGAACAACATCTGTACATCTATTTTAAACGATTCCCAAAATGAGTAATACTAAATTAAGTCCTTCACTAAAGATCAACTCCAAAGCCTCATCATGACATGGGAGTAACTTTGTGTTCTCAAAGCCTAGACCAGTAAGCTTTAGCAGGTCTAACCAAACTGAAAAGGCTTAAGATATGTAAATCTGGAGGCGGACTATCATCCCCAAACTATTCAAATTATGTTAAGACCTAAGGTCATGTTTTGGGGAGTTTTCTGGCTATTACAATTTACTAAACTATTTGCCAGAGCAAGGAGGGACTGAAATCTGCACTGAAAGGGAAAGAACCCACTCGAGTGATCTTTTGAAATACTGAATTAATACTACGGTTTTTAAAATTCATTTATTTTTAAGGAAGGATAGAAAATGGTGCAACTTTCCTGATCAAAAAACCTTACAAGGCTGTCCACTGATTTCAGAATAAGGCTTCAACAGCATGGATATAAACCTATCACTTTATCCTCTCTTTAGGATTCCCCTTATACAAATGAGAAGAGTATAGATTTTAGTTGGAAGGAATCATCGATGTCATCTAGGACAACCTCTTTATTTTACAGGTGAGGAAACTGAGGCCCAGAGGGGTTAAACAACTTGCCCAAGGTCTCACAGGCATTAAGTGAAAGAAAGAAAGCTCTAGGATTTGAATACAGGTCCTGACTCTAAAGCTAACTTTTCCCCCACTGCCTCATCCTCTTTATACTCCCTTTATTTAAACCTATAGTCAAGCACATGACTATTTATATTCAATCACTATCACCTCCAATCCTTACCTGTACATTTCCAATCCAATCCAATAAACACTTAGTGTCTACTATATACACCGGGGAAATAAAGTCTGGGTCCTCAAGAAGCTTACAAGCTAACAGGGAAGACAACATACAAAAAAAGGCAGGAAAGGGGAGGGAGACCAAGGAGCATCTTGCTCCACGGAGCTGAAACCAAGCAAAGCAGCAGATGCACATATCCACCTATGGAAATCCTATACACTCTTCAAGGTCCTACTCAGACGCCATCTCTACCATAAAGACTTTTTATTCTTTCAACCAGACGTGATTTCTCATTTCTCTGAACTCAGAGTACTTTATGTCTCCCTAATGGCACTTATCGTATAATACCTTTTACTGCAGTTATTTGTATATATCTCATCTTCAGACTACTTGAATAAGACACAGCCCCTGTCCATGCCTTTATATTCCCAGGAACTAGCAGAATGTCTTGCACATAGTAGGTACAAAACAAATATTAATTAAATTGGTCTTAGTCAAATCCAAGCTGGTCTAATTCAGCCCACTCCCAATTCTGGTAGCACTTTGTTAAGGGTAAACACAGAATTTAGATTTCTACTATGGACTTAACATTTGATTATAGAACTCTCCAGATTTACCTAAAAATAGGCACTTCAAGTACAAGTTGCTTTCTAAACACTATTACTTTACGTTGCATAACAGTACCTCTTTGGGAAACAACTCACATTTGGACAGCTTATAAAAGAGGGAGAGGGGATAAATCTCTTTTGAATCTATATCATTCATTATTTCCATTTTCTCACACATAAAAAGCGTTTTGTTCCTTAATAGGGTGATGAAACACTGCTTTGTCTTAAAATTCCCTGACACACCTCTCCCAAAACTGAGGGCTTTGCTGCATAGCATTACATATGTAATTACTGACATCACAAATATTTTCAAAATTGAAAACTGGTAAGCTTTCTCGCCTGGTACCTTTTCTTACACTGTCTCCATAGCAACCTGTCATTTTTACCGCTACCCCCTTCCAAGGGACAAAGAAAACACAGAAGACATCTTCAAATTGGAATAAATTAGGCATGAATTCTTTATTTACTTAAACGTACCACTTACATTAACGATTACTACTCACCAAAATTAACTGAAAATAATAATTGCTGCTAATAAAAAATAAACTCCTGTAAACAAAGCCCTCTGTTTATTCTGACAACATAATTACAAAGGCTAACTCAACCCTGTGCCATTATTCAATCCTCTGTGCTCAGTCTAGCATTACAGGAGGCAATATGGTGTAACCAAAAGAACGTTCAATTTGTGATCACAAAACCAGAGTTTAAATACAGACTCAGCTCTGTGCTGAGGGTATGACCATGGGGCAAGTCACTGAACCGTTCCTAGCCTTAGTTTTCTTATCTGTAAGATGGGGATAATACTAATCACGTCATCTGCCTCACAAGGCTGTTGTGGGAATATCATGTAACAAACCTTAAAGTGCTATGGGAACATGCATTATTAATATGTACATAGGAGTGTGCTGGAGCCAACTTGAACTGGTTCCCAAGTGCCAGTTGTTAAACTTTCAGTGTTAGTATTTATACCTCAGAAATCAGCAAATGCTATGAAAAGCCTTGATTTATTGATTTGCTAGACTTCAGAAAGTGATGGAGAAAATATAAATGATGTAGGTAAAACTTAAAATGGGCATTTAAGTGGAACAATGGATGGAGCACTGGGCCAGGAGTCAGGAAGACTCACATTCATAAGTTCAAATCTAGCCTCAAACACTATCTGTGTGACTCTGGGCAAGTCACTTAGCCCTGTTTGCCTCAGTTTCCTTATCTGTAAAATGAGCTGGAGGACAAAATGGCAAACCACTCCAGTATCTTTGCAAAGAAAAACTCAAATGGGGTCACAAAGAGTCATATACAACTGAAAAATGACTGAATAAAAGCAAAACTTAAAAGTATATTGTATATACATTTTTTCTTAAAGTCAGCTCTTAAATATTTCCCAGCACATCCCTATCAGACTCAGTCATGCCATTGCTTTCTACTCCACGTGTTTTTTCACCCCTTCTAAAGTTAATAGATTCAGTGAGGCAGCAGCAGGGTACTAGATAGCACACTGAACTTGGAGTCAGGAGGACACAAATTCAAGTCCAGTCATAGACATCTGTGATCATAGGCAAGTCACTCAACCTCTCTGAAACTCAATTTTCTTGTCTTAAGAATGGGGATTGTAACACTTACCTGAAAGGGCTGTTGTTTGGATCATAAGGTATACATGAAACTCCTTGCTGCTGATTACTAACTACAATAAAAACCTAACCCAGAGTTAATCCAAATAAATTCAGGAAAAAGTAATTTCTGTTCATTAGTACAATTAACTCAGACACTTAACAGAGTGATCTAAGAAACCAAACACACTTCTTAGAGGTAGATGGATTAGGAAAACTATATCGAGGATTTTCTCAACTGTCTATATTTAAAAAGAGACCAAAGATAGCAGATAATAGAGGAGAGTACATAAGAGTCAATCGTGGTCACTAGCAACATAAACCTTGCAATTCTCAACCATCCCTTAACTTATACAGAAACTATCATCACACCATTTGCTATGTGGCAGAATTCCCACAACAAAACCCCAGCTGCTTTGGACCTCATTTGAAGATGTTTAATTAGTGAATAGAAAATAAAAGAATTGTTCCAGATGATCTCTAAGAAGGGTTTTTCCCGGCCTTAATATTCTTTTGATTTTATGAGATGGTTGATAAGACCCACATAAGATTATTTCATTCATAAGTCAATCCTATGACATGAGGAATAGCACCAGAGTGAGGCTCCAGTCTATTTCTCTTTGCTTCGAACAACTTTCAGAAAGGAAATATAATAAATCCTCATGCTACACAAAGCTGGGAGGGGGAACCTCTCCCTCACCCCAGCCATCTCAGTTATGAGGTAAATCATAACACTGCAATCTATTTCCCTATGTGAATACGTAAAGAAGTCTAAAATCAAAGTCTGAAAGTTGTTTTTTTTTCTTTTTTCAAATATTTTACTGATTATTTCTTTCGTGGTCCACTATCACTTCCCTATCATCCCCTCTCTACCATAGAACGCTCCTTCTACAAATACATACCGTGTGAAAGATTCATGATTTTGTCATAGAGAACTGTCGGTAACTTGATAAGAAATTACTAAAAAAAAGTGATTTAGTACCCCACGATCACATACCTATTGTCGAAAGACAAATCTGAACTCGGGTCAGTCAATCAACAAATATTTATTAAGTGCTTACCATGTGCCGTGAAAAGGCAGCTTTGAATATTTGATAAACACATGACCTTGCAGCCAGGAAGATCTTGGTTCAAATCCTGCCTGACACAAAGTGTTTATATGACCCAGGGCAAACCTCAGTTTCCTCATCTGTAAAATAAACCGGAGAAGGGAATGACAAACCACTCCAGTATCTTTGCCAAGAAAACCCCAAATAGAATCATGAAGAGTCAGAAACAACTGAATGACAACAAAATCCTCCATACTCTAGGCAACTCTTTAAGACTATACATCACAGAGAAGCTGCCAACTTGCTTTGGTAAGGAGAGTTCCCTACATCACTGAAATCACAGGTCCGGTTACTAAGCGTCAGGCATGCAGGACTTCATGACCAACACTTTATCCACATAAAAGACACAAGTTAAACAAAAACCAAAAGCATATTAACCAAGTTGAACAGCGGATACAGCATTCAATATCCATAGTCTGTGACCTGCTTCGGAGAGGAGGGAAGGGTATTTCGTCAGTCTTACATAATTGAGCTTTGCTGTGGCACATAATCTAATTTCAGATCTTTCCTTCATTTTGCTTCAGTTCATATAAATCTTCCTGCATTCTCCAAATTCCTCACATTATTAATTTCTTATTGCAGAATAATGTTCCATTACAAGCATATACCACAATTTGTTCAGCTTCTCCCCCAACAATGGTCATCTAGTGCTTTGCTATTACAAAGTATTGAGATGAATATTCTGGAATTAAAACAAAATAAGGAGTTCACATTTTCTCTGGTTCTTAAAGGCTTTATGGAAACAGGCACTTATCATTCTGCTTCAAACCATTCTGGAGGGCAACCCAGGCAAGCGAAAGTGAATAATGACAGAAATGCTAAATGAAAGGAGTCTCAGGAAGAGATGCTTTCACTGAATCACAAGGTGTCAGCCCAGAGTAATAACGGACCTGCCAGCATTTAAAGAGAACTGACTTCTACAATAGTAAATTCTGCGATGAAATTGGCAATTCCAAGTAACTTGAATGGAATCTCTACACACACACACACACACACACACACACACACACACATACCCTTGCTCCACAAAGTCTCACATCATGATGCAAATCTTCCATATCGGATCAAATGCTCTGTACAATTTCTCTTTGTACAAATGTATGCTTTTCTTGGCAGGGATGAATAAAACTTCTGACATCTTCACCCACTAGAGTAGAATATGTTCCAGTCATACAGTCAAGTGCTATGACGTGGAAAGAGGTCTAGCCTTGGAGTCAGTGAGCCTTGAGTCATGTTCATGCTCCGGCACTGTCTTACTGTGTGGGCTTGGGAGAGTCACTCCCCCTGAGGGGCCTCCCTTTCCTCATCTGCAAAACGAAGGGGTGTTGTACTAGAGGATTCCAGTTTCCTTCCATTTCCAATATTCTGAAGATGCTCTCTACTTGTCAAGCCAACATAGCAAGAAAACTTTCCTCTGCCTCTCCCCTTTTTGAAGTCAAGGGAAGGGAGGGTTTCATTGGCATAAGGAACTCCCAAATGAGTAAACCCTCTACTAACACACCTTCTCTGCAAATTATAGTCACAGAGAGTTGCCTAGAACATTGAGAGTTTCAGTGACTTCCCCAGGATCAGATAGCCCCTGTGTGTCAGAGGCATGACTTAAACCCAGGACTTTCTGACTTAGAGACTAATTCTCTATCCACTATACCATGCTATCTGCATTTTTAAAAAGCCTTTTATGCATTGGCTTCAGTAGCGTGTAATAGTATATATTACATAAGCTTTTTGAGCTGATAATAACAGATTTCAAAATTTATCCCATGCACAGCTTTGGAATTCCTAGACAGCCCACTGTATACAAGTGCCAGCAGCACCATTCTGTATCTGTCTAGTAATGACTTTCCTTTTGATTGGATGGAAATATATGAGAACAAGAAATGCTACTTAATTTTAGCTGCCTTCCTCTCCAAAGTAATTATTTCCTAAAAAAAACAGATCTGCATGACCAAGGAGATCACCCTTCAGAGATTATTTTAGAGGGAAGCAGTGTAGTGCAATGGAAAGGCTACTAGATTTGAAGTCAGAAGACTTGAATTGGAATCAAACTTGTTCCACCATTTTCCATGTGATTTTGGTCAAGTCATTTCACACCACTCTAGAATTCAGTTTTCTCATCTATAAAATGAAAAGGTTTGAGTAGAAGCCTTCTAAGGTTCCTTCCAGCTCTAAATCTATGATCCTCTATCATGGCTAAGAATTTATTTGGGACAGTGCTAATCAACAAGAAATAACTGCTAAGATATTCATAATTAGGGTCTCTATAAATCATTCATGATTACAGCAGGGCAATTACTTATTAGCTAAAGAATCAAAGGTGAAGTATAACCTTGAAACCTGGGTTCAAATATTGCCTCTAACATGGATTGGCTATGAGGCCACAGGCCAGTCACTTAACCCAGGCAACTGGCTAGGGCTGTAAAGTTACGATGAGCTACCAATCTGCATTGGTGGAGGGAGCTTCCATACTGCGAGTTCCCCAACACTGATGCAATTGTAAGTATAATACCCCTCCCCACCCCCCCAAAAAAAGTATTACACAATATCAAAAATGGAAAGGTACTTCAGAGATCATCTATTTCAAATTCTTAATTTTATATAGGAGGAAAATAAAGCTTAGAGAGACTGTAGCTCTACACACAATACACAATAAAATTCCACTGATCTTGTTTCAGTCATAAAGTTGGTGAGTTACAAAGCTGTGACTAAAGTCCAGGTCTCCTACTTCCATATATTCCTTCCGTGACACCTTAAAGTAGACTATGCCTCTGTGTTCATTGTCATCTGATGAAAATGTTATGGCTAGATCTCAACAGAGAAGGGCAAGGCCCATGTATTTCACACACATTTAGGAAATTAAAGCATGTTATTTCTGATGTGCAATAATTACAGTTACGAGTGGCAAAGTTCTTATTTCAAAAAACAAACAATTACACTTGACAAAGGAATATGAACATGACGAGAGTTAATGAATTCACTAGTAGCTATTTCCTGCTTATAGGCACGGGCTCAAGCGTAACATCTCAAATGAAGAGAAAATGATGATATATGATGTGATAAGTGGGTGTCCCCATGTTATACCATGCAGTCATGTCTACATTATACCATAGCAATCAGATGAAAGCAGAAAAATCTGTTAATGAACAGGTTGTCTTGCCATCTTGCAATTGTGCAAATCTGAGTTTCACAGAATTTCAGCACTAGAGGGATCTTCGTGACTACCCTAGTCCAAGCCATGCCTGAAAAAGAATCCCTTCCAATACATATCCCACAAGTGGTGCCCCAATTTTCAAGTTCTCCATTGACTGGGAAATATTGTTCCTCCTGAGACAGTCCATTACACTTTCAGAAGCTATTAGGAAATTGTCCCTTACATCAAGACAAAACTCACCTCTCTGAATTCCACAAAAAACAAACAAACAAACAAAAAAAATCAAACCAAGTCAATGAACTTGTCTGGAGTTCAATTCCTTCATCTATAAGATGTTGGAGATAGCAGCAGACCCAGAGTCAGGAAGACCTAAATTAAAATCTGGCCTCAGACACTTTCTAGAAGCGTGACCCTGAACAAGTCACTTAATCTCTGTCTGTCTCAGTTTCCTCAACTGTAAAATGGAGATGATAATAGTACATACCTCCCACAATTGTTGTGAGGGGAAAATGAGATCAATATTTATAAGGCACTTTGCAAACCTTAAAGTGCTATATAAGTGCTAGTTATTTTTATAATTATAATTATTGTATGATCTCCAACCGCACAATCCTCTGGTCCTAAATCTAGTCCTTCCTTCTGCACGTAGTTAAAGATAGCTACCATTTCCCTAAGTCTCCTCTCTTCTAGCCTAAAGATACTCATTTCCTTCAACTAATTTTTATATGTCATGGTCTCTGGTCCTTTAACCATTTTGGTCACTCTTCCTTGGACCACACTCTGGCCCCAGAGTTCTTTTAATGGGGTAGATTTCATGAGGTCTGTAAATATGAGTAGGTGAAAAAAAAACCCCTGCATCTTTATTTCCATTAACCTCTAACTGAAATTTACCATGTCCTTCAAATACTTAAAAACCATATTCTGAGAAAGGTTTCAGAGGCTTCACTAGACTGCCATAACACACAAAAAAGGCTAAGAACCGCTGCTCTAATTGGTCAATGTCCTTGCTAAAGCATGATGCCCAGTCCTTAACAATTCATTTTGATCTGGACAAGGTATAGTATCTTTCCAAGTTCTTGACTTCTTAGTATGGCTCCTTCCCTCTCCTCGTCATCATATTCTCTCCGTTGAAAACTTCTTTACCCTCCTCTTTATGTGGATGGCTTCCAAATCTTTTGTCCTGACTTGTCTTCTGAGCTCTGAACTCAAATTTCTAAGTACCTATAGGTTGTCTTTACATGGATGTTCCATGCACAGGAAAGGAAAACAAGTATTAATAAGCATCTATGTGCCAAGACTTGTGCTAAGCACTCGACAAATGTTATATCATTTGATCCTCAAAAAACCCTAGGCACCTATTATCCCCATTTTACAGTTGAGTAAACTGAGGCGGGTAAAAGTTAAGCGCTGTACACAGAGTCACACAGTCAGTAATTGTCTGAGGCTGGATTTGAACTCAGGTCTTCTGGACACTAGATTCAGCACTCTGTTCACTGTGCTTCCTAGCTATCTCATGACCAGCTCAATCTCAACATGTACAAAAAACTAATTTATTTATACCCCTTGTTCCCTCAACCTGTTCCTCCATCTTACTTTGCTGTTCCTATCTATTCCACAGTCAACGAGGAAAACATTTATATTCTGAACTACCTGTTCCGATCCTTGACCTTTCATATTCTCAGTTAAAAAGTTTTGTCACTATCACTTCTGCATCCCTAGCTAGCATCTGTCCCTTCCTGTGCCCTAAGTTTAGGTTTTCATTACCACCCACTTATATTATCACAACAACCTAATAGGTTTACCTCTTTCAATCCACTCTTCATATCACACTTAATAAAATATTTGTTGAATAAATGAATCAACATATGAACTAGAAAATATCAGGACTAGAAAAAGGCCAGTGAAAGGAGAAAAATCTCCCTCCAATAGTTCTGGTTACATCCCTCCTCTGCTCAAAGTCTTTAGTAGCTCCCTACCGAACTCACAGGGAAATTCCAAACTCATTTGCCTGGCCTTTTAAGACCCTCCACAATCTGCCACCCTACCTTTCAAGCCCTACATCAAATTATCCACCTCTTTGCATCCTTCTTCTCCAGTCAAAGTGGGCACTTTTTCTGTCCGCCAAAGATTTCGGATGTTCTCCTACCTCTGTGCTTTTGTTCATATTGCTCCCTGGGCTTCCAATGTTTTCCTCTTTTGCCTGCTGAATTTTTATCCACCTTTGAAAGACCAATTCAAATCTCACTTCTTCCTTTATCTCTCTGTTTGTAACAGACTTTCACTTTGGACTTCATTTAACCCTTTGCCTTATATCTCACTGATACACTTTTGGAATATTGGACACTGTTCTCGTCTCCCTACTAAATTATAAATTTCATAAAGATAGCCAAACACTGTATCTTAGTGCCTATATGTTTTTCTTAAACTAATATGCTACAGGAAATAAGAAAAGTATCTATACAATGACTACATTTCCTTCCCAAGTTTAGCCCATACCTACAAAAATGACCCTAAAGAGGAGGCTCGTTTATTCAACAAGTACTAAAGCACTTCTCCTGCACACGGCACAATGTTTAGAGGGGCAAACAAAGTTTAGACAAGCTGTGGTCCCTGGCCTCATGGAGCTTATATTGGTTGGACAAGGCACAGAATACAAATAACTACTGAATACCATATTTCATAAATTCACAAAAGTTATCAAATGAAGTAAATGAAGTAACATACCCTTGCCCAAAGAGCCAATACAATCCTAAATTACACCTGTCAAGACTTCATTTCAGAAATCAAGTTTTAGCCAAGTCTTGGTGTAAATTGAAAATCAGGATCATTCCCATCTTTCCAAAGAAACCAGAGTGGACTCAAAAGAAAAACTGCCAAACAGACCTAATGAAGATGCAACAATACATGTTTTGGAAAAAGAAAGTATTCTGATTGTTCTCATTTTGGTTTACTTTTCTATTTGATCTTCACAAGCAACATGCTCTGTAGAACTCTAGGGATATTTGCTGAAGATATTTGTGCTCTCTTGGCTTAGTACTGAGAGAAGAGGTAAGTTAAGATGCTCAAGGCAGAAGACAGGGGCATTGGTAAATGAGAGCAGGACAAAATGAAAGCCATATAAGCCCAATAATTTCTACCAGCTAACATGGATTTGTGGAGGATATTTAAAAAGCTGCTATAGACACATCCAAATTGGTAGTGCTAAAGCCATTGTTTATATGGATGTGAACCGCTGAAAGGGGTAAAAAAATGAAAAGTTAAACAGGAACAGAGGACCAGATGTCATAATTTCTTCCACTGTCCAAACTCTACCAAAAAAAAAAAAGATTATCAAGCTATGTAAAACTGACTAATAAAATTACATAAATGGGGAAAGAGATTGGAAAGAGACAGGAAATAAATGTTTTGTTAAAGCATGCAATATTTTAATGTACATAATTCTGATTATACGGTTTTCTTGAATTTTATTCAGGTTTTTCCTCACCTAGGATGTATTTATTGGGACTGTGAGGTTTCTGATGTAAATTTTTAATGACACTGCCACAGAATATAATCAGAGGAGATGAGTGATGTCTTTTTCTTTTCAGTTAAGCAGTGAAGAAATTCAAAGGATCTCAGTGATATGTCAGATTCCCCACTTGTTTAAGTCATTGTCTTTAACTGTCATGGAATGCACTAATACATCACATTCTTTTGGTTCACTTATGTAGCACTGGATAATGGAGGCATGATTTTCCCTACCATGTGAGCAGTCTTATGGGCTATATAAAGCAGTGCCTTTGCCAAGAAAACCCCAAATGGGGTCCTAAAGAGCAGGACACAACTGAACAACAATTGACCAACAACAAAGATGATTTCGAATCTCTCAGCCAAGTAGGTTGTTGGAGAGAAAATGGGAAGAACACTGGAGAGCATCTGTGCCCAAAATGGGAAAATACTCATACCACATACTCCTGACTTACAAAAACAGGAAAATTGAACTCATTCTGTGTCTACTGACTAAATGGAGCAATTTTTTAAAATGTATAACAGTTCTAGTGATGCTGAGATAGAAGCAAAAAAACTAAATCCAGTCAATTAAGGTTCCACATCAGGAAATCTTCAACAGACAATGGAAAGCCCCTGGAGCTGCTGAAATACAATAATAGTGGAATTTATTATCAGCATCTTTCATTGTAGAGAAATCAGAGTAGTAACTGAACCACAAAAAAGGAAGGGAGAAAAAAAAAAGAAATAGAACAAGGATTTCCTGGGGAAAATAGATGAAAAACTAGCACAAACGTCCCTCAGAGATCACTTACCCAGGGCCACTAACGAGCTAAGCTAGACCAGTGACTCTCTCACCCATGTGCACACACATGCAGTTATATACCCCCACATACACACACACACACACACACACACACACACACACTAGTGATCTCAACCACTTTCCGGAATGGTTCAACTTTAGGAAGATGTACATGCCTTAAGAAGCATAAAAAGATATCAAAGACATGAATGATGAGAATAGGAAGGTGAGAATCATGGAGAGAGAATGAAAGACAGGCCAAGTGCTATACTGCCAACTCTAAGATACTTCTAAAGAACCAGAGGACAACTAACAGATCAGGCAGCTTCTCTATGAAGGATTTATGGAAAGACATGAATGAGAATTCTGAAGGCTGAAAAGGTGTAGAAAGGTTGTGATTTACACCAGGGGAAGAACTATCTATCCACACTGAAAAAATCACAGAGCCCTCAAAGCAAAGTAAAATGGAAAGGTTAGAGGGTGGGGATAAGGGACGGAGAAATCAGTTTTATTTTTGTGAGCCAGCTATTTTTAAAAGTGATCTTCAAGGCTAAACATGTTATATTTATTTTGTGCTTGAGTAAAATAAAGGAATGGTCACATTTAAATTCACAAAGAATGCAGGCTGATGCAACACAGATCATCTTGTCCTGAAACATGTACACTGTCTGGGTTGTGAGGTTTTCTAAAAGACATTAGGACAAGCTTCAAGAAAAATTCAAATGCAGCCAGAATTTATTTGTTCTCTCTTTCCCTCCCCCTCCCCACCCCCATCCCCGCCCACCCTCTTCCTCTTTACCAGCACCATTTTCCTAGGTTCTACAACCAACTGTTTTTCATTAAAACCTTTTCTTCTTAAAAGATTTTTTTAAAAAATCATGTACCATAATACTGATTTCCAATATGTTAGATATAAAGCTTGTGCAATGCTAGCTGGCTTTGCAACACGGGACATAATTCTCTTATGACTGCATTATTTCCCATTTAAAGACTATAAAGACATCCATTGTACAGTACTTATGTTTCTTTTTCCCAAAGCAGTACTTTATACTGATTGCTAGACCTTTCAAGACTAAAGCTTTTACCTGTTGGATCTCTCAGTGTGCCTCCTTATTGCTTACATATAATGATAACAAAACATTCACTCATTTAAGAAGGATCTGAGCTTTTTATTACATGCAAGGAATTTTGGGGTGGGGTAGGCGGATGGATAAGAGGTTCTACTCTTAAGGAGCTTACAATCTAACAGAGAAAATAAGATACAGATATGGCATAATGCCTTCTATTGTAGTTCAAGTACCATGACTAGTACAGAAAGCTAGAATACTTCAGAAGAGGAAGAAATTATTTCCAGCTATAGTAATCAGGGAAAACTTCACGGAAGAGGAGAGAGTTGAGTTCGTCTTTGGAAAACATAGGATTTTGAAATGCAGTCATTTTTGAGGAGGTGATTTGGGGATCAAAATAAACTTCTAGTAGATACTTAAAGCCCTTTATAACCTGACTCCAACTCATCTCTGCAACTTTATTACATATTACAATTCCTCAATGACTCCAGGGCCCATCAAATTGGTCTTCTTAGTACTTCGTATACAACCACACTCCTCCGTCTCCTTATCTTTATGCCTTTAAACTGGCAGTCCTCCATGCCAAGAAGGCACTTCCTGAACTCTGCCTCTTAGAATCCCCAATTTCCTTCCAAGTTTAGTTTATATGCCACCTTCTACATGAGACCTTTCCTGACGCCCTCCCAACCTGCTAGCATTATCTACCAATAAAAACAAAACAAAATAACCTCTCTCTTAGAACTATTTTATATGTACATTATCTCCTCTGATAGACTGTGAGCTCCTTGAGGGCAGGAATTATTGTCCTTTTCTTTTTGTATGCTTTGCATCTAGCACAGCTTCTGACACATTGTGGTACTTAATAAATGCTTATGAATGACTTATGCCAAAGATACGAAGTTAGGAAAGCATAAAGCATAGTCTATTTGAATGATGCTTTGGGACAGAAGTGGGGAACCTGTGGCCCCGAGGCCTCATGTGGCCCTCTAGGTCCTCAGGTGCTGCCTTTTGATTATGTCCAACTTTTACAGAACAAATCCTATTATTAAGGGGATTTGTTCTGTGAAGTTTAGATTCAGTCAAAGGGCTGCCCTTGAGGACCTAGAGGGCCACATGTGGCCTCCAGGCCCATAGGTTCCCCACTCCTGCTTTGGGAAATTATGGTGGAAAAGTAGGCTATGGGCAAAATGTAATGGGCCTTGAATGTCAGGTTAAGTAGTTTAGATTTTATCCTATAAGCATTGTGGTACAATGGCTTTCTGAGTAGGGAATGAGACAATCAAAAGGGTACTTGAGGAAGATTATCAGGGCAGTGGTCTGCCACTGGATTAGAAAGGGAGAAGAGAATGGCAGGGTGACCACTTAAGAGGCTAATCAATCAAAAAGTGTTTATTAAGCACTTACCACATGCCAGGCACCTGCTAAGCCCTGTGTATATACAAGTATGAGTGGGGTCCAACTCACATACCAATTAATCACAGAAGGTCCAAACATCTGGGTTAAATAAATCAAAAGTTTAAACTAGGTATGAACAAGTACTTAATCAATTTGACAGAAATAAAGTACTTTGATCATTGGATAAAGACAGATGGCCCCACACTAGATGGATTTCGTGATTGGCTGGAAGAATCTAATACAACTCTGGGCTACATATGAAAACAGCACACTAGTTTGGAGCCAGTGAATGGTGGTGTAAAAATCCAAGAGTGGAGGACTCCTGAGAGGTATTATCTGAAATAGGAGAGGGGTAGAAGTAGAAGAATGAGTTTCTCTCCACCTCACTCCTGACCTCAGCCACTGGCCAAGTGAGGACCCTGAACTTTGAAAGGTGAGAAGATCTGTAGTCCCCACTGATATCAGAAGCAGTGTGTCACTAGAGCAGCTGTGGCTGATGACAGTATCTGTACTGGAAGCCAAGACATACACTAAGAACAAACTGGACAATGAAGAATGACACATTCAGGGTTCTACAAGGGCACCAATCCTTAGTGCCCATCAAGGACCTACACATAAACAGAACTTCATCAAGACATCACAAAAGGAGAAAAGGATTTCCAGTAACCAAAAACTGGGATTTATCCTTTTATCATGCAGGTTCCCCTACACATGTGCCTCACTACAATTTTAATGAGTTTGAGTCCACTTTCCTCAGGAACCTTGTGTAAAGGGAAAACACACCCTGGTCAGGGGAGAAGGGAGACTTTTTGGGTAACCGCTGTCCTTGCTCTATTTGCTTGGTAAATATCCTTCATAAAGCTAATAAAGTTAGGCTCATTCTCAATGGAAAGCATACCAAGGAGGGCTCCTCGGCAACCTTACTGGGAACTCCTTCCTCACAGTTACCCCTGGAACGTTTGAGGGAGTAGTAGTTTGCAGGAAAGCCCAAACTGCCAGTGTAAGTACTAATTGATGGAGTAAACCTTGAAGGGGTGCTATACAAAGAAAAAAATAGTCCCTTTACTCAAGCAGCATTCATTTCAATGGGGGTAGACAAGAGTTCAGGGGTAGGGACCCTCTAGGTCCTCAAGTGCAGCCCTTTGACTGAATCCAAACTTCATATAACAAATCCCCTTAATAATAGGATTTGTTCTGTAAAAGTTGGACTGAGTCAAAAGGCAGCACCCGAGGACCTAGAAGGCCATAAGTGGCCTTGAGGCAGCAGGTTCCCCATCTCTGGTAGGTATTAAATAAGGATCTGAAATAAGGAGGTAGTAATAGAAAAGGGCAGCTAGGTGGCATAGTGGATAGAGCACTGGGCTTGGAATCCTCTTCCTGGGTTCAAATCTGGCCTCAGACACTAGCTGTGTGACCCTGGGGAAGTCACTTAACCCTGTTTGCCTCAGTTTCCCCATCTTCAAAATGAGTTGGAGAAGGAAATGGCAAATCACTCAAGTATCTCTGCCAAGAAAACTCCAAATGAGGTCACAAAAGGTCAGACATGACTGAAATGACAAATAGAGAAGTGATTTGGAAATCAACAGGGCTTAGCAACCAGATATATGACGACAAGGAGACGGAAGAGTCAATGATTAATCTAAAGCCTAGGTGACAAGTATAATTATATTACTGTTTACAAAAATAAGAAAGTCAGTAGGAGGTGCTTGGTTTGGTACACGTTGAATCTGAAGTGCTAGAAGAATAAATGGAAATAATCCAACAGGTTGTTGGGAATGGGAAATGGAGGCCATGAGCACAAACCACTGTTTTTCAAAGTTTGACAAGGAAAAAAGAAATAGCTTTTATATACCCAATTACTCTCAATTTCTTTATACTTACCTTTTGTTCTTGGATTTTGAATTTGTCAATACAAGTAATCCCCAATTTATGAACAGATTATATTATGCTAGTTTCAATTTGTAAGTTCATAGAATTAAATTTCCCAAGAAAAGACAGTTACCAAGGATAAGTAGGTTCCCAGGTGAGCTCACAAAATCCTCTTTAACTCATAATGAAATTAAAATAGAGCTACAATGTAAGATTCTTGAAATCAGGGTCTAGGGTGGTTTTTTTTTTCATTTTGTCTTTGTATCCCCAGTCATTAGCACACAGTACCTTGTATACAGTAGGTTTTTAATAAATGTTTGTTGAATTGAAACATAAAACTATTTCATAGTGTACTTCAACCACAACTATCATTCTCTGGGGAAATGTATCCCAAGTTCAACCTCAGGATCCCAGGAAATACATTTCCCCTGGCTCTAATCCTGGGATGGCTTTACCAGCAAAAAGTTATTGGAAGCCCAAGGGAAATATTACTAAGCACCAAATCTTTGTTAATTCTCTACACTTGAATAAGAGACGTTATCTCCCTACTTCTATTTAAAAGAAGAGGTACCTATAAAGGTTATTTATTTCATATCTAGTAGGAGCTCTTCTCCTCAAATGCAATAATGATTTTAGCAACATCCTATTATAATTCATCTTGGTGGCTCTGCGTACAAGATGAAACACAAAAGTGTTTATATTAAGAATATGCATGACTAGAAAAGGGAAGGGTGTTAACCACGTATTGAGAAAAAGAGACAAAAGAGATTACCTTAAATAACACATAGTCCCTGCCCTCATGGAGCTCATAGTCTAGTAAAAGAGAGAACAGCTAGGTGGTGCCATAGTGCATAGACTGCTGGACCTAGAGTCAGGAAGACTCATCTTCTGAGTTCAAATCTGGCCTCAAACATTAGCTGTGTGACTTAGCCCTAAACAAGTCACTTAACCCTGTTTGCCTCAGTTTCCTCATTTGTAAAATGAGCTGGAGAAGGAAATGGCAAACCACTCCAGTATCTCTGCCAAGAAATCTCCAAAGATTCAGACACAACTGAAATGATAAAACAAAGCACAAAAATACCATGTGAAAGTCTATGTCACAAAGTGCTATTTGAAAGGGGAAAGTTATTAAGTCCTGGGGAATCTGGGAAGGCTTTGTAGATATAAAGCCATTTGAATTCAGCTTTAAAGGATGATTAGGACTTCAGTAGGTAAATGAGGGAGGAAGAGAAGTTATTCTAGATACATGAGGTAGCATGAGGCAAAGAATAGATGGAAAAACCCAGGATGTGTCTGGAAGACAGAGTTGTAGGCCCATTTGGATGAAGTATGCAGAATATAAAGAGTAGAAGCATGAGAAATAGCCAGAAAAGGAAGATGTCATCAGATGGTGGTGGACCCAGAAGGCTGGGCAAATAAGTTTGAATTTTTTGAGGGGGAAATAGAAAGCCAACGGATCTTTTGGACACCTCCCTGTTGTGTTCCCAATGAAGAAAACAGCATCAGTTGTTTCCATGTAGGGTTGGGAAAAAGATAAAGTCTGTGCTCCAAAGATAAATTTCCCCACTGCCCAATTTGTATGTACAGGTAATTTGTAAAGTAAATGGTCACAATTCCAATGATTAGTCATGCTATCCCAGAGATTTTCTTTTGATTCCTAAAATCTATATCACTCTACATATTCTCTCTTCTTTATTCTAAGATTTTATTCCCTTCAAAATATACATTAAAATTATCAAATAGAGGAATACTATCTAGCCTGTCCTGTGATTAGGCTAATATTCCAAATGCATGTAACATGGGTCATCCTAAAGCTTCTTGAATTTAACTTAAGCCATTTTAAAATCCTGCATCAGTGTTTCATCATGGGACCGAGGTGGCTCCAGATTCTTGAAGTCTAGAATAGCAGAGGTCAAGGTCTGATATGTCCTACCAAGATGGAAAGACCTAGATGACAGACATTGAGTTGATAGTTGGGGAAGTGACCTGGCTAGGTTTAGATAGGCATATCACTGGAAAACAGGGCCAGTGGGTAGGGCAGGCAATGCAACAGCTCATGAAGATCATCTACTAAAGTGAAGAAAGGTTGTTATCTGCATTGAATTGGGGTAAATAGTTGGCAAAAGAGATATTTTCAATGAGATTTAATTTATTATATTATTATATTTAACTTATACCTTTGAGTATAAGTTAACCTTTTGTCATAAAAATCTGTGATCCTGGTTTTTTTTTTTTTGCTTTGTTATATAGTCCATGGGTTCTTAACTGGGTGTCCAGAAATTCTTAAGCAATCTTTTGATAGATTTTAGAAGATCCATGGGGGATAAGGGGGTAGCTGAGGGGGGGAAGTTAGAGAAATAGAGAATAAGTAGTCCACAAATAGAAAAAAAATAGAAATTACAACATACAAATACAAGAAAAATATACAAATAGAGGAAAAGTAGTCTAATGCCTTCATTTTAGGGGTAAAAGAGGCCTAGAGAGCAGTGATTTGTCCAGTGTCAGAAAGAACTGGAATTTGAAAACAAGTCCTCCCACACCAGATCTATGAGTCACTTTATCATACTCTCAGGTTCCTGAGGGTCCTCTTTTAAAATATTAAAATTCCTATTTTTATTTAATTTTAATTATTTATTTAATTTATAAATTTAATTATGTAATTAAAATTAAAAAAATAAATAACTACTATGTGGACTATGCTAGCTGTCAGGATTCATTTGCTGAATTACAACACATATAGCCACTGTTCCTTTATGGTCACCCAGAATCTTTCTGAAATTAACTTGTTCCCATGTCATATAGAATATTTTCTGGGAAATTGTCTATTCAGGTCACTGAGGAACCATGATTTTTTTTTTTAATTTTAACATCGCAGACTTCTCCCAATCCCATAGTTCAATGGCCCTTGTGTTGTATGTTATCTTGTAATAAATAAGGACACTTAAGCAAAGCCAGTTGACTAAGAAACCATAATTGATAGAATATGCAACATTCCATACCCATAATCCCACCCCCAAAAGGAGGGATGTGTGTGTGTCTGTTTGTTTGTTTTACTAAGTAACTAGTCAGTGACCACTGCAATTTATAGTACCTCAATGATCTAAACCAGAGGTGTCAAAGACACGGCCACCGACAGCATGTGGCCCACAACACTCCTGACTGCTGCCCAAACCAGACTAAAATGTAACTGGGAAATATTTAATAAAATAAATAAAAATAAAACATAGATATTATATTTTTAAACTAAGTCAACATGTTGCCCACAGGGTTCATGTTTTAAAATGGCTTAGTGGCCTCTCTATTTTTTTGACACTGCTGATCTAAATGCCCTACTTCCTCTGGGGAAAAGGATTGTCCTTAGAAGGATTTAATAACACAGCAACCAGAGAAAGGGTTCTTTACCATTTTTGTATCATGGACCCTTTTTGGCAGTAATATCCATAGAGCCATATTCAGAATAATGCTCTTAAATAATTAGAGGAAGTGCTACATTTCAGTTCAGAGTCAGTGAAAATAAAAGTGTAGGTTTTTCCCCCTCATTCAAGGGGGGTTTCTAAAATCTATCAAAGGGCTCCTTAGGAGATCTGTGGATACCAGGTTAAGAACCCTTGAATTATACAACAAAGCAAGAAAAAAAAAGCTGACCCATTTTTATAATAAAAGGTTAACTTCTGCCCAAAGGAACAACCTCACCAAAAACATCTCTTTTAGGAAGGAAGGAAGGAAGGAAGGAAGGGAGGGAGGAAGGGAGGAAGGAAGGGGGGGAGGGAGGGAGGGAGGCAGGAGGAATACAACTAGCTCGTGGTCTTACTGACAGGTGTTTTCATTCAGTTCCCGGAGAGGGATAGGGACTATACAAATGCTCAACTCCCACCACCCAAAACTTTTGGTACAGAATGACCACTAGGACACTAATGATTTTCAGTAATGATACTGCAGTCATAAAAGACAAGGAATGCACAAAGAACAAGATATAATCACAGATGATGTGGTGTTAATATAGTAACAAGGTGTTAATCACGAACATATTTGTCTGTCTCTCTGAGTCAGAAGGCAGCAATGTCAGTGGACGGGCAATGATGGGCCACTCTTTAAACACAGAGTCCAGTTAATCAGTGCATTTGTGGAGTACGACCCATATGTTCATAACAGCGGGCAGATTGGTGGGGGCAGGGGGAGTGGGTGAGGGAAACTTTCTCCTCCCCCTTCTTCTTACAAGGTCAACAATGGCATCTAGCTTCAGGGGCTACTTGCCCAGAAAGAGTAATCATCCAACAGCTGGGAAGTCGATTCCAGAAAGCATAAGGCACAGCATAGGCCTGCAGAGGTGGGGAACCTGCAGCCTCAAGGCCACATGTGGCCCTCTAGGTCCTCAAGTGCAGCCCTTTGACTGAATCCAAACTTCACAAAACAAATCCCCTTAATAAAAAGAATTTGCTCTGTAAAACTTAAGTATCACTAGCGGTGGGGTTCTTCATTCTTGAAGGGGATCAATGACATCACAAACATGATGTCTTGACTTGTACATGAGTTGGATCTGGGGGAAGTAGAGTTCAACCTCTCTTTCCAGAGTCATAGGAGTCCAGCAGTAAGCCAATGGAAATAACACCATCTCTAAAGTAAGAGGACCTGGGTTCAAATCCCACCTCTTCCACTTACTACAAATGTCACTTAATCTCTCTGGGTCTCAGTTTCCTACTCTATAAAATAAAGGGGCTAGAATAAATGGCCTCTGAGGTTCTTTCTATCCTCAAATTCTAAGCAGTCACCCAGCCTCTCTGCTTTAAGAGCTCCATTGATTACCTGATGATAGGAATGTATCACAAATTAAATCCAACATTTGATGAAAGGGAAGAAAAGAGGTAGAAGGATAATTGAAATAATTTATCAAGTTGTTATTCTTTTTTTTTTTAATGGAATCATGATGAAATGTAGACATTTGTTAGGAGAAAAGAAAAAAAAAGAGAGTCAATAATTCACAGGATGTCTGGAGATTAAATACACCACTGTTGGAAGTTAGAGATCAATGATTTCTGAGTATTAAAAATATCAAATGCTCAAAGGATGGGGGACAGACAGCAAAGCTCACAAAGGGAAGGAAGCAAAGGGAAAGTCAGAAAAAAAAAGATGGAAAATACAGATCAAATGGGTCCAAAAGAGGACTACTGTACCCTCCTTCTCCAAGTAAACAAACCAGAAACTCCACAAGGAGGGGGAAAATATTTATTTTTTAAAGAATAAGGAAAACCAAATAAGCAATTCTAAAACCAATAAAAAGTTATTTGAATACTCTTAAGCAGTGAAGTCATCACATGTATAATAGATACCATATTGCTTGCCTTCTCAAGGGGTGGGGGAGGGGCAGGACAGAGGGAGATAATATGGAACTCAATTTTTTTAAAAAATGAATGTTAAAAATTTTAAATGTAATTAGGAAATATTTAATGAACTATATACGTATATATTTTAAAATAGTGTGGTAGGCAGGAGTATTTGTGGGACTAAATGGTCTCCATATAATGTGGAATGAGAAAAAGGATAGTTAATATAAAGTAGGAAAGAGAAAAGGGACTGGTAGTAGGGAGAGAAGGAATTTTTCCCTCTCCCTCATACAGTCCTACAAGATTATCCTATGACCCCTCACCATCTCTACTCTCATCTGTAAGAAGTTGGTCTTTTTTTTTCTTGTTCCTGATCTACAAAGGAACTATACAAAGCGTTCATTTGGGGACAGTTAATACAAGTGTAAAGTTTTCTATTACATTCTTATTGCATAAAAAGAGAAGTAAATTAGCTAATTAGGACATCTGTTATTTACCTAGTCCATCTCCAATTAGCTTATCTCATTTCATGTAGTACCAAAGTGTCCTTTTGAACCATCTGGCAACTACAAATACATTTGTAAAATGCTTTATTTTTTTAAGTGATGTTCCTAAAAGTTCAATTTTTTAAATATCCCTCTTTGTTTTTTCTGGCTTCTAGAGAGTTTTGTTACATTTATGAACCCCAAAGATGGACAGATGCTCACAACTGTTAGTGTATTCTCTCTCACAATTTTTTCATTCTGTGGATCTTAGCTCTGTTTTCTTCCTAATTTCTCTTGTCCTCTATCATTTTGCTCTAGCTTCCAAAACTCCCTTGTAAGTCGGAGGTTCTCCACATGGCAGCTAGAGCATATGGTGGTGCAAGTGTGTTCATAATATAAATGTCTGATGTTTTTTGCTTGACATAATAGTTCTTATTTGCAAACAAAAAAAAAAAACCTTATATTCTCTCTCCTTCCTTCACTCTTCCTTCTCCTCCAGTTTATGAATGGATAGTGTTTCAAAAGTACACTTGTAACTCCAATGTATATGTGGGGATATTCATTCCCATTTTGTAAGGTTATTAAATTATAAATGGTGGTCAGGCTTCCAGGCCAGTCCCCAAGCCTATTCAATTTGTAATATAGCTGAACTATAATGCTAATGATACCCTACTGAGTTCTGAGTTTTGAAATCTTGAGGCCATGTAGTGGGCAAAGGAAGATGAGGATGAAAAGGAGAAGTAAGTTGAAGTCTTTTCTCATTTTCCTGGTATGAGGTTGAATTTAGGCAATATTCTGAGATAAAGTTTGTCTTTACTACTCTCCAACCTCCTTCTAAAGGCTCTTAATTCTCAGTCTGAACCTTTCTACCGCGTAGCACTTTTGATCATCCTGTCCTAGACACCCTCTTCTCTGTGGGTTTCTGTGACTACTTGCTCCTTTTTTCTCCTCCTACCTGTCTGACCATTCCTTGCTTTTCTTTGCAGGCTCATTACCCACAGCATAATTCCTAACTTTGGGAGCCATCCATAGTTTTATCCTGAGCCCTCTTCTCTTCTCCCTCTCCACCGTCTCTCATGGTAACCTCATTGGCTCTCATGGGTTTAATTCTCATCGCTCTAGAGATGACTCGCAGATCTAGCTATAAAACTCTAGCCCCAGTCTCTCCTGACCTTAAGATCCAAATCAAAGGGCAGCTAGGTGGCTCAGTGAATAAAGCACCGGCCCTGAAGTCAGGAGGACCCGAGTTCAAATCCAGCCTCAGACTAAACACTTGACACTTACTAGCTGTGTGACCCTGGGCAAGTCACTTAACTCCAATTGCCTTAAAAAAAAAAAAAAAGATCCACATCAGCAATTGCTTATTGGACATTTCAAACAGGATATGCCAGAGACATTATATCCAAACATGAATTCTTTATGTACACCCCTCCCCCTTGAAAACAAAATATTCCCATCTCCCAAACTTCCATATTTCTGGCAAGTCATCCTTCTCGTCTCTTATTTTATCTGTTGTATTTTTATCCCCAGCTTTAATCATAATGCTTGGCATTTGTTGTACAGTTATTTCAGTCATGTCTGACTCTTCATGACCCTGTTTGGAGTCTTGTTGGCAGAGATATTGGAGTGGTTTACCATTTCCTTCTCCACCTCATTTTACAGATGAGGAAACTGAAGCAAATAGAGTTAAGTGATTTGCCCAAGGCCACACGGCTAGCAAGCATCTGAGGCCTAATATGAACTCAGGTCTTCCTGACTCCAAGCCCAACAGCTCTATCCACTATACCATCTAACTACCTCGGAAGAAAAAAATGCAAGTTCTCCTTCTTAATTACTCAGCAGTGTCAAGCAAAGGAAATTCATTTTACATCCATTTTAATTAGAAACAACGAGCAGGTAGAACGGTTTTTAGTCTTGGCAACTCCAGACCTCTCTCCATATAATCATAAAAACTAGGGCCAAATTTTCAAACAGTGCTCTCCTCCCTCCACCCCCAGCTCCTCCATCATATGTCACTGAAGACATATGATTCACTTAACAAGATGTTGTCTCTCCCTAAGAACGAGGACTGGAACGCTTCCTTTGGGAAAGAAAATCCAATAGTTATAAATGTTAAGAAATTTGTCTTCTCCTAATTTCATTTCATTACATCTAGCTACTCACCTTTGAACCATGCTAAGTAATTCCTTTCCACAGAGTCATATTTTAGAAGTCAATAGACCTGCTCTGGTTTTCCCCAAGATACACATTCACAGGCCCTTGAATCACTGACCATAAATTTATCTTCTTTTAAATAACATATTGCTTTTCAGTGGACTCTCTCACAGAGTTATTAAACATTACATGGTGACTCAACTTGCAGAAGTTCATGATTACAAAATTTATAAAAATCAGGACAAAAATAACAGGTGTGCAACAAGTATTTATTTGCATTGATGTAAAATAATTGAATGCACATTTTTTTGCTTATGTAAGAGTAATAGCAGCCCACCTTTATATAGTACTTGGGGGGAAGTAGGTATTGCAAGCAAGTATTATTATCCCAATATTGTAATACCTGTATATGATTATACAGGGGAGGAAACAAAAGTCCAGAGAGTTTAAGTTCCTGTGCCAAGGTCACAAAGCCAGTTAACGAGAGACCCAGAACATGAACCCAGGGCATCTGCCTCTAAATCTTAATGTTGTTTCCACTATTCATTCTTCAAAATGAATGTGCTAAGCACTTCATAAATATTATCTCCCATTTGATCCTTACAACAGCCCTGGGAGAGAGAGGTGCTATTATTATCCTCATTCTACAGATTAAAAACTGAGACAGATATAAGGTAAGTGACTTGTCCAGGGTCACACAGCTAGTAAGTGTCTGAGGCTGGATTTGAACTTGGGTATTCTCGGTGCTCTGTCTACTCTGCCACCAGCTGCATGTGTATGATTCTTAAGTAGCTCCAGCGTTCTGGCTCCTATGTGCTTTAAAGCCCTAGAATCCTTATTCCTAATTTAATGACCCTAGCCTCAATCCTCTCATGATGTCATGGCATGTAAAACCATTCAACATCTGACCCCAGTCAGTCTTTCATATGCGATTATACATTACTCCCTCTCACACACCCTAACCCGATTTGTTGTTTCTCAAACAAGACATTCTGTCTCCTGCCTATGTGTCTTCCCACAGATTGTCTCCTATGCCTAGAATGTTCTCCTTCCATCTTATGCACCTTGGAAGTGTTAGATCCTTGTAAGGTTCAGTTCAAGAACCAACTTCCTTTAATTAGCCTCTCCTGATTCATTTGTATGTGGGGTATCCCACATGTGTTAGGGCAATTTTAAGATATTGAAGCTTATTTAAGCTCTTAAAGCTTATAAGTGCCTTATATCATGTGGGATACCCTGTATATCCCATATATGCTCATCTGTACACATGTTGTTTCTTCCTCAGTAGAATATAAGCTGCTTAAAGGTAAGGATTGCCTCAGTTATATATTTATATTCCCAGAACCTAGTAGAGTTCCTGTCACATAGCAAGCAATAAAAGCATCCTGGCTGATAACTAAGCTTTGGAAGGAAAATAATGACTAGAATATATGAGACAAACATCTTGAGATAAAAGAACGTAACTTAGCCCATAGTGAGAACTTTGCTCATGGAAACTATGATTTTACACAAAAGGACAATATTCATCATTTGGGGAGTTTATAACACAATCAGCTCTGGCTAGTGAAAATGGGCTACTCCAGCTTATTTCATCAAGGTACAGGGGAAAATTGAGAACTTCACACATACCCATACACACACACACACACACACACACACACACACACACACACACACACAGAGTTTTCTCCCCCTGCCCTTCCCTCTCTCTCTCTCTCTCTCCCTCTTCCTTCTTCTTCTTCCTTCTCTCTCTCTTTTTCTTTCTGTCTCCCCTTCTTTCTCCCTCTCTCCCTTTCCATATATATACATACACACATATCCTATATATACACACATATCTATGTATTTATATAGAAAGAAAACAATCCTCCTGCATACAGAAAAACCACTCAACCTAAATATTTTCTATAAAAGTTAAAAATATCTTCAATAGCTTTTACACTGAACAGTAAAGCTATTTAAGCTTTTCTTCGTCTAGTTCTGCAGACTTCCTTAATAATAAGCTAACAGATTCACTAAGTAAACACTACAGAACTATTTCCATCAATCACATTTTTAGTTTCATACCACAAAAGCCTGTGGAACTATATTATGTACAAGAAGTACAATTTCTAGCCTCTAGCCAAGCCCTGAAAGGGGCTAAGATCTAGCACAATAATCTTTTGTCACTGACTGCTTGGGGGCTTTGTTGGGTGTTGGGAAGTGGGTGTTGCTTATGGAGAATTAATAAAGGTCTCCATTCCAGCAGAAGCTCTAGCAAAGTAGCCAGTGATGAAACAAACATAAAATCTATTTTATTGAGCTTTTAGCTTCAGCTTTGATCATTTTGCAATACATTAAAATGCTCTATTTCCTAGGTACATCTATATAAGAAGTTGCAAAATCATTTTTCATGAAAGATCAGGGGAAAATGGAGCACCTTAATCCAAATAAAGAAGAGCTTTAGTTTCTTATTCAGCTCCATGCCAAAAGCTATTTAAAATTGTGTTTAAAAAACTGAAAAACCTAATTCAGACTATCCTTTTTTCCCTCCAGCATTTGTAGGGTTAGGGACTGAACCTACAATTTAATTGGCAGAGAGAACTCTCAGGTAAGGAAACTCCCTCTTATCAATGACAGCACCTGCCCTAAAACTTTTAGTCTTAGAGAGTTATCTACTAGAGTATTAAGAGGTGTCCAGTCCAGTCACTACGCGTCAGTGGTTACACTTGAACTCATTTCTACCTTCCAGGCCCATTTTCAATCTAATATGGCCACACTGGCAACATATTTTGTAACACGGAAAGTCATATCCTACCCAGAGTAAAGCATTTGGTACAGTGTTAGGCAGAATAGAGGGGCTATGGCCAGTCGACTTGACCTATGCCTTACCAATGGACTCCAATGACTGGAGGAGAGAATGAGACTGATGACTTTACACAGCTTTGCCTCACTTAAATCCACTTATTCACTTGCAAGTCGAGACATCACCTTCCTGATGTCTCTGGTCTTCTCAGAGAATAAAGGATGAACAACAATAGGCAGAATAGACCCTTAAATATGCTCATTGAACACAGGATTTCCATCTTATTCATCTTTGTCTCTTCCTCAGTGCTTAGCACATAGGAGAGATTTAGTAAATATTTATTGAGTGTAATCTAGGTGTGTCAGATGTAGTTTATGCATGAAAAAATGTATGATTACAGTAGGATGATAGATGATTCTACAGGATCCAGAAGGATACATTCTTCTCTTTAGACTTTCAGTACCATAAGAGGACAACTAGGTGGCACAGTGGATAGAGTGCCAGGCCTGGAATCAGGAAAACCCAAGTTCAAATCTGGCCTCAGACACTTACTTGCTCTGTGACTCTGGGCAAGTCATTTAATCCTGTTTGCCTCAGTTTCCTTATCTATAAAATGAACTGGAGAAAAAAATGGCAAACCCCTCCAGCATCTTTGCCAAGAATAACCCAAATGGGGTCACAAAGAGTCAGACAGGTCTGAAATGACTGAACAACAACAACAACCATAAGAGGTGTTTTGTAGTAGGTAACCGAGGAAGAATGCGGCTGTATCTGAGAAGCCTTGCTTCACAAACATGAGGTATTGCTAGAGACAATATTAGATAATATCTTGACCCTTAATGTACTTTATCTAATACTACAGCAGCCTTCCAGGTCCCATGAATACTTTTCACTTAGTTACATTGTCTCTTTGATCGCCCTCCAAAGTAGCTGCCTCCTTCCTTATGTTAGCCTTATGTGAGGCGCGCTTAGGAAACGTTTTCAGATTCTTCCAAATGACAAGTGCTAGAATAAATGTCAGGTGCTATAAGGATGCACCTGGAAAAACACCTTTTTAAAAAAAATTTAACACTGCATTTAAAGAAATGTGAAAAGTGAGTAATATTTTATTCTATTTATGGATAACAATTAATTATAACAAAATTGCCGCATTTCACTTCTAAGAAATTGTTATTTGGCAAGACTCATAAAAAGCTGCCACTGACAGCAATCACTGTTAAATGTAGCCAAGCAAAAAAACACTTTCCATAAAAACCTCCTGCATGCACATACAGGGCTGCAACAATTCCAGGCTCCTTATTATACCCACAAATCAGACCTAGAAAGGTTGATAAGTTGCATCATCATCTTGTCCTTCCAGTGATAAAGACCATATCTTCACTCTATATAATTTTATACAGCAATGCTCCTAGAGCATGAAATGTAATATTTCTTATCATCTCTTTGATAAAACAATAGTAACGATGCTTCAGTGGTCCTGCCAAAAATAAATAGGAGCTAATGTTTACCTTCCATATTGAGGCTTACAAACCAATTTCCTCACAAAAACTCTGAGGGAAATGGTGGAAATCACTATCCCAATTTGACAAGTCAAGGACTCAAGACTTAGGAAGTTAACTGACTTCCACACAGTCACAAAGCTAGGATGTGTCCGGCATGGAAGCCAGGAACTTCTAACCTTCACCCCAATCCTCTTTCTACTATGCCATACAGCCTTTGTGGCATACACTTTGTTTCATAGACTAATAACCATACTAGAGTTATGGTAACTATACTAGACATCCTAAGAAGCCATGTTAGAACCAGAGAAACACAGAGTTAGAAGGGATCTCATAATTTATCTAGTTCAACCACTTATTCAATCAAAAAAAAAATCTTATCTACAACATTCTCACCAAGTGGTCATTTGCTCTCAACTTGAAGAACTCAAGAGGTGGGGAAACTCATTAAGTAAACTTATTCTATTGGTATACAGGCTAATTATCAATAAGTAATACCTTCTTATTAGGGGTTCTTAACTAGGGGTCCATTATTTTGTTTTTTAATATGTTGCTAACTATTTCAATTCAATTGGTTTACTTGGCAACCATAAATATTTCATTTTCTTTATTTAAAAACCTTGTTCTGATAAGGGGGCCTTACATTTCACCATATTTCCAATGGCATCCATGAAACAAAAGAAAAAGTTAAGAAGCCCTGTTTTACTTTGAGTTGATGCTGACTCCCTACAGCTTCCATTCATTTATCACAATTCTGCTCTCTGAGGCCAACTAGAACAAATCCAGTTCTTCTTCCATATGAGAATTCTTCAAATATTTTGCTACAGCTATGTTTTCCCACTCCCTCACTCCAAATAAGTTCTTTCTCCTTCAGACTTTACATAGCCAGTTCCTTCAAATGATCATGGTTTTGAGCTCCCTATTAATCTCAGGCATCCTCTTACTTATTAGTGTTCTCTCTAAAACATGGACCTGAATATAGTAGTCCAGATGTGGTCTAACTACAACAGTACAATTGGACTATTATGTCCCCCTTGCTTTGGAAATAATATTTTTGTAAATGAAGCCTCTTTATCACAGCACCCTCACCAGAGGACTAGTCTTGCTAAAGCCAAAGAAAATGAACAGAGTGGCAAACAAAAGTTGACTTCTTTTGACAACAGCAATTCATGAATCTATTAATGAAATCAGGAAATGTAATCTACCATCATTGTAGGGTATACTTATATTGATGAAATTGACATCTTTTGGAGTATGAAAGACTACTTTGCTGCTTATTACATTACAGTGTTGACTCATGCTTTCATTCCGTTAAAACTCCAGAACCAAGGACAGAACCCTACGACACTATTAACGTATACTCTAGGTTGATCTCTTTTGAGAAATCTATTGATATTCTTTGGTCTGTCAATGATTTCCAGATTCTTTGGTCTGTCAATGATTTGATTTCCAGGGCCACTTAACTACACTGTCAATCAATCTATTTCTGGTCTACCAGGATAGCCTGCCACACTGTGAAATCCTTTATTAAAATCTATAGATTTTTTTTCGTAGCTCTCTCCTTATTTATGAAGCTAGAAACCATGTCCCTCCCCTTCCCTAATAAAAGGGTAAGAGTAAGAACGTATTTTGGCATGATTTGTTTTATTGAATTTATGTGCTAGCTTCTAGAGATCACTGTTTCCTAAGCATTCAGAAATTTCATTCCTATAATAATCCATTCTAGAACTTTGTGAGAAGCATATGTCAAGCTCACCAGGTTATTTTTTGAAGTTTTCCTGTTTTTAAAGATTCACTTCTCCAAATATTCACCCTGAGGTTTTCTATATAAAAAAGACCAGGATAGATACATAAAGGAGAATAAACCATTACTGTTACATTGATTTTAGAAGGGCTAATAAGTACTAATAAAAAATTTGAATTGTAGGGGGGGCATTTGCTGTTTTTTTTTAATAATCCAAGTCATTTTCAAATAGATTCAATGATTCAGGAGGCTAACAAAGGCAAACTATTGCCTTCAGGCATTTGTTCCAATAACTACATGGGAGATAATGTGATTGGATGGCAATTGTTTAGTAAGATGATGCAATGAATGATAAAAGCATTACACCAGGAAAAAGGAGACCTGTGTTCCAGCCCTACCTCCACCATCAGTTATCCAGTTATCTATACAGTTTTGAAAACTTACTCAGCTTCTCTTAAGCTTCCATTTTCCCCACCTGTAAAATGAAGCATTTGGCATCAGAATCCTAATGTCTCTTCCAGCTCCAACAAATTATGGAAATAGATGCTTCAAAAAAGGTTCTAGCATTTTTGAAATGTTTATTCTCTTAAGGAATTGAAACATTGCTATGCTATCTTTTTATTCCATTAACTTGGACAATTTATACAGAAAGAGTTTGTAAAATGAAAGTAAACTTCAGCCTAGTCTCTGTCCAAATATAAATTTCAATTTAGAGGATGCTAGAATAATAAGTTTTTTGCTACATTAGCAAAGAGAGGAAAAAGCTGTCTTGAATGAAATATTAAACTGAAATGTTGAACAAAGACCAGTCTTTTACGTGAGAAGTCAATAACAGACCATCTTTCATCATCTTAAAAACGTCTATTTTTTATGGAAAGTAGGGAAAGCATTTCCTCCAAAGACACCAAATGGAAGAAGAGTCTCTTGACCAGTTTAAATCTGTAACTCTCAATTTAGAAGTTTTTTTAAGTTTTTTTTTATTTTAGTAGTTATGTATATATGTATATATTTAAATGCTTCCAGAATTTTGCATTTTCATATTTATTTTTAACTTCTTAAGTACTGCTCTGATACCTCATAGTGGAAAGTGGATTTTGACATATTTCAATTTTTTTTTCAATTAACAAAATCTATTTTCTTGCCCTCCCACCCCTACCCCACCTTTGGGGGGAAATTCTTATAACAAATAAGTATTACTGAACAAAACAAATTCCCATAATGGCCATGTCCAAAAAAATACATGCCTTATTTTGTATCCTAAGAGGAGATGAATAGGATGCTTTTTCATTGGTCCTCTAAAATCATGGTTGGCCAGATTAGAATTGTCTTTTCAAGTTGTCTGTCTTCATGGTGTTATTATTGAATAAATTGTCCTTCTGGTTCTGCTCACTCAGCATCAATTCACACAAGTCTTCCCAGGTTTCTCTGAAACCATCCCCTGCATCATTTCTTAGCACACAATACTATTTTATTATACTCATATACCATAATTTTGTTCAGCCATTTCTCAATTGATAGATACCCTACTCAGTTTTTGGGGTTTGGGGGAGGAGATTGCTTCTACAAAAAGAGCTACTATAAATATTTTTGTACCTATGGGTCCTTTTCCTCTTTCTTTGATATATAGACTTAGTAGTGACATTTCTGAGCCAGAGTACATACACATAATTAAGTGTTTTAGGGACATAGCCCTGAATTGAGGCCTTTGTTGTTGTTCAGTCCTTTCAGTCATGTCTGACTCTTTGTGATTCCATTTGGAGTTTTCTTGGCAAAGATACTAGAATAGTTTGCCATTTCCTTCTCCAGCTCACTTGACAGATAAGGAAACTGAGGCAAACAGGGTTAAGTGATTTGACCAGAGTCACACAGCTAGTAAGTATCTGAGGCCAGATTTGAACTTAGGAAGAAGAGTCTTCTTGACTTCAAACCCAGTGCTCTACCCACTGCACCACCTAGCTGCCTGAGGCTTTTGGCACTTGGAGACTATGGTGGTAGAACACAAGATCTAACAGGTCCTATCAAGTTGGGAAGGCTGTGATTATGAGGTTCAGGATGAATTGAGAGTTTGCCATCTCATTATCAGCCTGATTAACAATTAGAGAAGAGTTCTTGCAGGCTGATTACTGGATGATGAATTTTTCTGGCTAAACCATACCCTGAGGTGTGGAGGGGGTGTTCACACTAATATTATCTTTGGGAAGTCTTTGGGAGGCTTTAATGCCTCCTCCTGCTTTTTAAAGCAGGAAGTAGAGAGTAAGTGGCAAAGTTCACATTCACTAGGCTTCCCTCTCAAAGAGGAGCAAGGACATCACGGGTTGACACTTTCCTGTGAATTGGATTTAAGTGAGGCAGGGGTGTGCAAAGTCATCAATCTCATTCTCTCCTCCAGAATCACTGAAGTCCAGTGGCAAGATAAAAGTCGAGCAACATGGCCTAGGAGTCTAGGCAAAGCTCATTTGAGAGAAAAGCACTATAGATTTAGACCTGATAAGCACCTCAGAGATCACCTTCCACAGGTGAGGAAACTGAAGCTTAGAAAGGTGACTTGATTTGTCAAAGGTCACACAGGTACTCCCAGTGACAGCATTTGCACCCATGTCCCCTGACTCCAGAGTCAGTACTCTTTCTTTTGTCAGTACTCTTTCTAATGCTGTTACATTACACATAAAAAAGGTATTATACCGGAATATAGGAAGATGAGATCATTGCTTCCCTGGGTAAAAATCACACTAGGAAGCTGGAACAGAGAATACACTAGACCAAGAATAGAAAATGGTAATTACAATAGTTAAAGCAATAAAAACGTCATATAAAAAGATATTAAATTTACCCAGGCCAGCTAAGAAAGACCTATTGCTGCCCAGATACACCAAAGAAAGGAATAGAGTGAGACATTAAAATGTCCCCTGGTGTCAAGGTTAGGAGTAATGACTAATAGCAAAATAGACTCTGGCTGTATTAATGACTGACTTGGTAGCTTCATTAGTTCAAGAATAACTCTTAAATTACCAGACATGGTAGACATTTCAGAAATTCTAGCACAGAAAGTTAATTGCTTATATTACTATTGTGTTAATGTCCACATTTAGATGTAGTTTAATACATTTCATAATCTAAAGTCATAATAAAACACTGGATGGACTTTATTTATCCCAAGTTCATTGAGTTTCCTATTTTGCCCACTGAACATTCAGTTTCCAGTTATAGCCATCTCATCAAAGGTAGTGATAAAATGGCTGCACCAAGAACCGAGACAATTCACTGCAATACCCAGAATGCTACATAGGATTCTTTTGCTGTCCATGGAGATAGAAATCAAAACTTATAGAAGGAGACAGTGTGGTTCCATGGGAAAAGTCTCTGGAATCAAAGAACCTTAGTTCAAATCCTGCTTCTATCATGTACTTGCTGTGACTTTGGACAGCTCACTTAACTTTCCTAATAGTCAATTTCCTGACCTGTAAAATGATGGAGTTGAATGAGATAACCTCTGAATTTCCTTCTAACTCTAGATCATTGATCATAGCTCTATAAGATAAAGGCTAGTTAAGATTCTGGACCCAACAATGGATGCCTTTATCACACAACATCTGTATTTCTTAAATATTTCTCCTACTGGGATAAATACGATATGCTAAGGGTTT
>NW_020954559.1:41385161-41391881 GCF_900497805.2 Vombatus ursinus
CTCTGTCAAGGTATTTGGCATCCCAAGACACACATGGAAAAATACATTGCCCTTTGATTCTCAGTGGAAATGGAATGCACAAAATAAGGGGAGAAATATCACGAAGAACTCTAACCTTTCTGCAGACTCACTGACTAAGAACTTAGCATTTTCTCTTATCTCATGTGGTATTCTTTGCCCACTAAAAAAAGAAAATCGCTGCACACACAATATCAGAGGAGCACACTGTACACCACAATAAATAAAAGGTGGCATGGTGACAACATGAGAATGATGGCACATCTGTCATGGCTACCCCAATTCAAGGTCATTCATTCCTCAGAGACAGAAATGGCAAAGTTGGAACATTCCCCACACACTTATCTGATGAGACCACTCTTTTTCTTGAATCCTGAAGCTATTTTCTAAGCAACAAATACCAAGAGGTTTTTTTTTCCCTCCCAGGAGTCTAGACAACTACTTTATTACCCATCATCTCTGGATGATTTTTAATGTGCTCCTTGCCAGACTGAGTGGGCAAGGTCGAAGCTTTCTTCACTTAGCTCTGGGCAATACTTAGCATGTCATGGCCAAGCCTCCTCTGCTAATGTGTTGTAGAGTGCTGAGGCAATTAGCCAAATGCTGCAAGGGCAATGAAAAGAAAAGAAAAGAAAGAAAAGAAAGAAAGGAAAGAAAGGAAAGAAAGAAAGGAAAGAAAGAAAGGAAAGAAAGGAAAGAAAGGAAAGAAAGGAAAGAAAGGAAAGAAAGGAAAGAAAGGAAAGAAAGGAAAGAAAGGAAAGAAAGGAAAGAAAGGAAAGAAAGAAAGAAAGAAAGAAAGAAAGAAAGAAAGAACCCTCTTCTGTTCTGAGCAGCCTTAATTGGTGGAAGAAGGAGGGTGCTTTGTTAATTTGGGGAAAAGTGAAGTAGCTATGGGGCCCCATGGATAAGAGTATAGACTTAGAATCAAGGAAACCTGAGTTCAAATCTCCTCTCAGACACTCATAGATTGTATGACCCTGGGCAGCCTCAGTTTCCTTATCTATAAAATGGAGGACAATAATACCTCCCAGGATCGTTGTGAGGATCAAAGAAGATAATGCAAAGCTCCTTTGCAAGTTTTAAAACTACACACACATATTTAAGTATATGCATACGTATGTATGTAATATACAAAGATATGTAAATACACACATATACATATATATCAGCTATTACTATTATCATTAAAATATTTCTATGCTCCATTATGTCAGTAACTAACAGGCTTCTGTCCAATGCCTACTATTAATGCTAAGAATATTAGTTACTAGGAGAACACTCAAATATACTCCTCTTCATATGAGTAAATCACAAGATTTAGAGCTGGAAACAACCTCATCTAGAGGACAACCTTCTTGAAGAAAAGGAGAAATAGGACCCTAGAGTTAGAGTGACTTTAACATAAGTAGTAAAATAGCAACAATAACAAGACTAATGTTGGGTCATTCTAGTCATGTCCAACTCTTCATGACCCCATCTGGGGTTTTCTTGGCAAAGATACTGGAATGGTTTGCCATTTCCTCCTCCAGCTCATTTTACAGATGAGGAAACTGAGGCAAGGAGTGTTAAGTGACTTGCCCAGGGTCACACAGCTAGTAAATGTCTGAGGCTAGATTTGAACTCAGGAAGATGAGTCTTTCTGATTCTAATCCCAGTGCTCTATCCTCTGTGCCACCCAGCTGCTCCAACAACACTAATAAAGTCTGTCACTGGCAAAGAACTTCATATATGTTATTACCAATACCAAGCGCTCTGACTCCAAATACTCCAGCATTCTTTCCAAAAACCTTGCTGCTTCAGCTTGTCTTGGGAAACCGAATTGATAATGGAAGAGTGCTTAGCTGTTTCACAGGATCGGCGATTTAGAGCTAGAAGGGTCCTCAGAGATCATATCTAGGTCATTCCCTTCTCCTCATTTTACAGGTGAAAAAACTGAGATTCAGTGAGACTGAAATACTTGCCTAAGGTCACTATAAATAGTACCAGAACAAGGATCATTCATTCTTTTTGTTCAACAAGGTCTTTATTGTGCACATACTATGTACACAACTTTATGCCAGGGGATGAAATGTCATTTTCATGCCAGAGACTTGAAACAAAAGATTTGGGTTAGGGTGGGAAAGGGAGAACAGCAGAAGCAAAGTAAAGGAAAAGGGAATGGGCACTGTATGAATAGGCACTGGTCTGGCTAGAACAAAAGTTGTATATTTGGGAACTGGAAAAAAAAACTTAGGTAGGAGGGGTCAGTTAATGAATGAACTTGAATGACAATTTGGAGAATTCAGACAAGATCTAGAAAATGATAGGGATGTAGTGAGGACCTTGTACAGATCAATGATATGAAGAAAGCATTGTCTTACCGAGATTTATCTGGATGTGAAAGAAGGATTAGAGAGAAGAGACACTAAAGATATGGAGATCTGCTAGGAAGGTATTTACAGTGATCCAGTTGTAAGACAAAGAGAGGCTAAACACAGAGTACATATTAAATCTTGAAATCATAGACCACTATTCTCTAACAAGACAGAAAAATGTCCCATGCATGTTATACAGGAATTCTCTTCATTCAGCAAAACAGTAAATAAGTAACACTGTTCATTTGCACTTGGAGATCATGAGCTTCACCAGTAGGATGGATTGGGCTAGATCAGAGAATCCCAAATTTGGGAGAGACCTCAGAGGCCTTCTAATTCAACCTGTACCTAAAGAATGATCAGAAAGTGTTTATCCAGCATTTACTGGAAGACTTCCAGGCAGAGAGTAATCCATCACAATGCAGGGTGGTCCATTCCACTTTTCAATAACTCCAATTGTCAGGAAGTTTTTTTCTTGTATTCAGCCTAAGTTCGTCTCTTTAAACTTTCACTCTTTGCCCAAAATTCTGCCCTCTGAGGCTAAGCAGAACTCTCCCATGTGACAGCCCCTCAAATGCCTAAAGATATTTATCCTCCCCACCTCCAACCCAAGTCTTCAGATATAAACATCCCTACCTATTCCAAATGCGCATCATATACTGCCTAACCACTGTTCTGGAATCATGTACCTGCAAAATTTGATTTCATTTAAGTATCAATCCTATCATTTAACCATATTAAATTTCCAGATTTCTTTTTAATAGATGTGACCCAATATCCTAGCCTAATAATACTTTTTTGAAGCCTGACAGCCATGTAATGCATTAACTATTCCTCCCAGCTTTGGGTCATTGAACTGTATGCTAATGGACAAGACCTCAGACAATTTTCTAAGGTTCCTTTCAGGTCTAACATTCAATGACTATAATATGGCATTCTGTATATCTTTTACTAAAGCAGCAACTAGGAATTCTTACAACTACAGCAAAGTTGAGGAAGGGTGGACATGTGCAGAACAAAATCCCCTCCCATTAGGTACAATTGCCCTGGGTGAAGGAGAAAGGGATGTACATGCTACTGAGGGCCCAACCTGTGCCTTCTGAGCTCCAGGTAAGAGTCGGCGGGGGGGAGTGGTCCCTAGGAAAGGAACAGCACAACAATGGAACTCTAGATGTGGGCTTCCTGGAGCCAGGTAAGGAAGCAGATGTGGTTGTACTACATGGCGTGAATTGGAAGATGACCATAAGGTTCTGGGACCAAAAGCCAAATGGGACACTCCCCCCAGAAGTTGGCAACCTAGTCAGCCCATCCTAATTTCCATCCTGCTCAGTACTGTATGTACAATCTCAAAAATAAATCTTACTTTCTCTTTGGGGTTACCATAAAATCTAACTTCAAATGCTAGGTGGAGTTGGATTACACAAAACATAAAATAAAATGGAACAAAAGAATAGCAACTATAGCCTCATCTGTAAAATGGGAGTAATATTTGCATTACCTACCATACAAGATCAATATGAGGAAATGCTTGGTAAGCCTGAAAGCACTTTGTAAATATGATTTATCACTATAAAACTGACAAAAAAAAAAAACCAGAACCAGCAGTTAATGTGAGCACTGCTGGAAAGAAGAGTGGCTGAGCAGAGTGGGTGGCATACCTAAATGGATTTACAATCCCCCTAGACATTCCTCCTGAGACATCTTTCTCTGTCACTTCTGCTTCTTGACAAGAAACACTTCCCTGTAGATAACCCAGGAGCACATCCAAAATTAAATCACTCTCCAAATGCCCTTGTCCATAGAAACCAAAGGTAAGTATTTCAAGTTCTCTCTAATTCCCACTATATGTTCACCTTCAATTAAAAACGAAATACACTTTCTCTTCAAAAACTCTAAGTCATAAAAGCCAGCTTTCTGTGCCCTTCCATTTAAACCTGCTGACTTGTTCTATCTCCCAATTACTGTTTCAAGGTCTTTTGTTCTTTCCCTGGTGCAATGAAGTTTTTTAGATGTCTCTGTACAACAATTAATAATCTACCAAAAAGTATCTCTTAAGTGCCTTTCCACATGCAAGGCACTGAGGGTGCAAGTACAATGAATGACTGCTTCTCACAAGGAGCTTACATTCTAGCCTGATGTCATTGAAAGAATTTTGGGCTAGACATTATACAATCAAAGATTTGTGATGAGGAAACAGGCTGAGAGAGGCAGAGCCAGCATTTGAACCCAGTTCTTCTGAGTCCAGATTCAATGTTTTTCTACAATACCATACCAAGGTTTTAGTCCTACCTGAGCCTTTTATTTCTGTGGTTTTTCAAGTTTCTTCTTAATGTCTGTTGGGCTATAGCTTTCGTAATACTGAGCAATAGACAAGTAGGCTATGGTGATGCTATGGGACCTCAGACATTTCACTTGAACTTCCTGGGCTTTGGTTTCTTCATCTATAAAATTAGGTTACACCAGATGGTCTCTGAGGTCCCTTCCAGCCTCAGTTCTAAATATAATGGAAAGAACACAAGACATAAAAGTACAAAAACCTGGGAGCATCTACAACCAACTGTTACTAACTAGATGACTTTTTCTTTTTTTAATGTTATTTTTATTTTCTCAATTATATGTAAACAAACAATTTTAACATTTGTTTTTTAAAATTTTGAGTTCCAAATTCTCTTCTTACCCTTCACTTGAGAAGGCAATTTGATATAGATTATACATGTGCAGTCATGCAAAACATTTCCACATTAGCCATGCTGCAAAAGAAAACACAGACAAAATTAAACAAGAATAATAGAAAAGATTTTTAAAAAAGGATGCTTCAATCTGCATTCAGACTTCAACAGTTCTTTCTCTGGAGGTGGATAACATATTTGTCACAAATCCTTCAGATCATTGTATTGCTGAGAATAGCTAAGTCATTCACAGAGGATCATCATCCAATATTGCTGTTACTGTGTACAATATTTTCCTAGTTCTGCTTATTTCACTTTGCAACAGTTCATGTAAGTCTTCCCAGGTTTTTCTGAAAGCATCCTGTCCATCATTTCTTATAGCACAATAATATTCCATCACAATAATATACCACAACTTGTTCAGCCATTCCCCTATTGATGGTCATCCCCTCAATTTCCAATTCTTTGTCACAACAAAAAGAGCTGCTATAAATATTTTTGCACCATAGGCTCTTTTCCTTTTTCTTTGATCTCATTGGAATACAGACCTAGTAGTGGTATTGCTGGGTCAAAGGGTGCGAACAGTTTTATAGCCCCTTGGGCACAGTTCCAAATTGCTCTCCAGTGTGACTGGATCAGTTCACAACTCCACCAACAATTCATTAGCGTACCTTCTTTTCTACATCCCCTCCATCATTTGTTATTTTCCTTTTCTGCCACATTAGCCAATCTGATAGGTGTGAGGTAGTATCTCAGTAACTGGATGACTTTAAATGTCATTTAATCTCTCTCAAATGTCCTAATCTGTAAAATGAAAACATACCTGGAAATCCTCCCTTCCAGCTCTAAAACTATGTACTATGTGTTCTCGTTCTCGTTCGTTCACTCTCTCTCTCTCTCTCTCTCTCTCTCTCTCTCTCTCTCTCCTTCCTGCCCCACTGCTCTTTCTCTGTCTTGCTTTGGCATCACTATTTCATTATATCCTTGTGTCTGTGGCATCATGAGGGAACCATGTCACCCTTCAGTAAAAGGTTCTGTATAAGCAGAAAGCAGAAATTACTTACATTATTGACCAGTTTGTATACAGTGGCCCTAGTTTTAAAAAAATACTTCACATATAACTCTTTTTCTTTCACTTTCTGTGGCATTTTAGAGACTTCTGGGGATCAGTCAGAAGTAAACTTTACTGAGCAGTGCCCATACTGTTAAAGAACACGTAAATGGCTATTATTACCATCTAGGAGGAGAAAATATTCTTTCAAGAAGATATGATGTACATGGAAGAAGTTTCAGTTCTTACTCTGAGAATGTACTAAAGATACTCCATAGCCACTTTGCTCAAGGTCTCATGTCATCATCACTTAATTCACTTATTAATTCACTGAAAAGATACATCTGTATTTCACTGTAATATGATTATTTTTCTTATTAAATATCTCGTGTGGCCAGGGACACCTATGTAATGTAATATGCAGCTTCCAGACTCATACAATACACTGATTTAAAATGTTAATTAGCTCTAAACCGGCAACATAAGAGATTCAGCAAAGGGTACTCCAGAAAAAACAAAGGAGGGGGATGGAAGACAAACTTATAATAGACAATGAGCCAAGCTTAAATTGCTATAAACTCTATCACTGATTTGTCAGGTGGTTTCTGAATCAACCAAATCCACCAAC